>NC_068953.1:28253657-28556687 GCF_026419915.1 Harpia harpyja
CTGCAATCATGACATTGTTTAAGTTCATAATTTTCAACGTGATAGAAATCCTGGTTTAAACTACCTCTGCTTTCCAACAGCACCTGCACAAATGCAGGACTGTTTCATCAGCCTGGGGCAGACCTCATAGTCCACAACTTGGGAAGAGGACAGAGCACAGTAAATCAAAGTGCTCTTTAAGGGACACATACTCAAGCAGCAAGTCCCAGAACATCTGAAGCTTCCAACACTGGTAGTGCGGTACTGACTTGAGAAAACTGCTAACATAAGCTGATCTCCATCCACTTAAGGCTCCTAAATCAAGACCACCACTTTAAATGTCAGAATGAATCTTGAAAGCACCAAGGGGAGATTAAGAAGTGACAGAGATGCCTAACGTCCAACTGACAATTTTGCAAGTTTTCCATACAGGTTTTCACTTTTTTTGCACATCTTTCACCAATTGAGGCTTAAAAGATACACTCATACTGTTCTGATCACACAGATACACTGAAGAGCACTACTTGGCCAGACTTCAAGAGCAACCTCACAGCGTAAATATGAATGGAGGTTAGAGCTCTCGATAAAAGCAAAGGTATACCAGTTCACTTTCATCATCCATGTTTCCCCCAGGTCTATGAGAATGACCCCAACACATACAAATTAAACATCATCCCCATTCAACAGATACTGAGCTAGATATCAGTATTCATTAATATGAATAATTGATAGACACAGGGATTCTGAAAATCTTATTTCCATGTAATGATTTAAATTCTACACTAGACACTAAGTTTACATAAAACCATGCTGTTTAGTAAGTAACTGGTATCACCAGTATTGCAAATTTTTGTAGCGTTCTGGAATTATCCAAGGTAAGAAACAGCTGATCAGCTTTACCATTACATTCTATAATCTTTGTAAGGAAATAGTGCACCTATCTCTGCTTAAGTTCCAATTCTCACAACAGTGATCTGGTATAATAGAATATTTTGCTGTAAATAACACATATAGCTTCAGTTTTGGTTGTTGTTTGTTTGTCCACATCAAGTGCACAATATTAAATAGGAAAACTGTAACGATTACAAACCACACAGCCAAAGAAAGAAAATGAAGTGAACCATTACAGATTTTACACTCCTTTATTAAACTTTTTTCTTTTATTTCAGTGGATATAAAGCTCCCAACAGCTGTTTCATGCAACACAGAAAGCTGCTTTTAAACAGTATTTTATTGCCTAGCCAACTCTTCCAGCTTTCAGACTGACTCTTCACACCACCAAAACCCTAAGACTGATGATAATGAAGTGACAGTAGATGAGTTAGTAATAGTAACCAGAGGTGTACATTTTCAACCAGGATAGATACAGTTAAGAGGAAGGCTTCGTTGTAAAGAAAAATAATGTGCATAATTCAGCAGCTATGCCATTCCACACACATATAATTAACAAGTCTTCAGCTCATTAGCAGGCTGTATAAAATACATATAATATGCTGTGCAAAACTGATTGAGAATAAAAAGCTTCTCATGCATTACAATAAATGATTTAAATTGTTTTGAAAGAGTGGTATCAGTAGCATTTAAGGATATGATTCTCAAACCTACTTATGGCTCCATCTCCTTCAGACTGACACTTTCACCCTTGTGGTTTTCAACAGATATCTTGCCATGCTAATTCTAGCATAATACATTTGATCAGTGATTGCTGAGATTCTGCTACAACCCTGAGAGACGAACAGGACCAAGGCAGTACAAACGACTGCATCAGATAGCTCTGTGTAAGCAACAAAGGAAGGATGTACACATATCACATTGCATGCATATTTCAGCATCAATGTAGTAAGGATATTTTTGAGGGACAACACATTTAGCACACATTAGCATCATCTCTTTACTTGTCTATATATTAATTAGTAGACTGCACAATTTCAGGGTTCCTTCTTCAGACATATGATAAAGGGCAGTACATTATTGCACCTGATCACACCAGCACTTACATGAGACCTTGAAACTATTAAAGTGTGTCTCAAGGGACAAAATAGTTACTCCTGAGCTGTAGTGACACCTCCTGGCAACAGACCGAGAGGGTCTTTTCCCACACAATAGAATTTTTTCTCCAGACAATTCTCAGGGGTTTCAGCCAAAAGGCAACAATCATGGTGCTCCCTCCAGCCTGGCTTCAAAGGCACACTGCCCAGAACACCAAGCAGACTCTTCTGATTTATAAGCAGTACTGACATTTTAGAAATCGAGAGGCTAAGATACAGGAATATCAGCCTCTAAGATCTCCAGATTTATTGTACCACACATTGGCCTTTCCTGAGTGGTTAGAAAAATAGCTGCAAAAGCTAATCAACTAGCAGCTTAATTCATACCATGAATCCTGAAAAGTGTTTTCTCACTTCTCTGTGAAACCCTGTCTGTTTGCTAAGAGTTTATATCTTTGCCCTCCACAGATTCTTGACAAATATTGTAAGCATGATTTTGGTAAGAAGAATATAAATTAGCATAGAAAAAACAATAGCTAAAGACAACCTATAACCCAAACATAATAATACATAGGAAAAACATTTTTCCCTGCTCTGGGTAGGTAACAAAGTCAGTGTAAGTTGTAAATTCTGTAGAAAGCCAAAGATGACAATTGTTTACATGCATTCTAAAATACATTAAATATCACAGTAGTAGAAGTGAAATAAATCATTTTTGATCTGTATAGCAATTTTGAACAGCAGACTTAGAGGGAGAGGGACAGCCATGGACTTTAGCAAGCACTCCACATTTAAAAGTCCTGCAGCACTGACAACTCAAATATTTGTATTCAAGTGAAAGTCAGACAGCAAGTGCATTTGGTAGTTTAAGTTTAGCTTGCTGACTAAAACCAAATACACATTCAATGTTTTACACAGCAATCTGTTCCCCCACCCCAATGGTACAACTACTATCCAGCATTTTGAAGGACTTGATTGCTCTCATTATAACATTTCTGTCATGTCTTTTGTGCTGCCTTTATAGAGTACTATTTCCTTCATACTCACATAAGAATAGAATGCTGAATTTTTGCCTGTTTTCTTTTGTGTCTTTGTCTCCCCCCCCCCCTTCAGAGAGGTAATTATGACATTTTAAAGTACTTTGCATATGCTGCAAGGCAATCAAGAAAATTCATTTGACAAACTGGATTATAGACTGTCTGCCAGAAAGCAAAGTGGTAACAGCATTTTCAACAATTTCTCAACGAGTATGTATGTTAGATGCTCACAGCGCACTGAAATAATATACAAGTAAGAAGAGTTCTACCTTTACAGTTTAAATAAAGCAAAAAGCCCCATGAAAATTATGTATTTCCTCTCAGCACATACAATATCAAATTGTAAAACTTTTTTTTTTTTTTAAACAATTGAAAGCCTAACAAGGTAAATCCCCATTTGACAATTAATTGCCATCTTCAGAAACTCCATACTCACAGATAATGAGCTGAACCACGTATGTGAATATTTCTACAGGGTAAAATGGTTACAGAACAGTGTTACTTCTCAGATTGCAATGCTTTAAGAGTTAGCTGCATTTTACCTTCACTCCACCTTATTTTCAAGCAGATAAATACCTAAATACATAGCAATCTTTCACTCTCTGCATCTATCCATCAACAGATATATATCTCTTCCAATTGTAATGCAGTCATCTTAAGTTCGACTGCTACTGAAATCTGATGCCAACATTATCACATATTTTCTCCCTCTCACCCATACACTTATAGATATGCTAGTTGCATACCCACAGACATAATTGCTTTTCAGTGTACAGCTTCATCCTCCAAGACACTCACAGGTATACTGTGTACAGAAGTATTTTGTGAGAATTCTTGAGCTACTCCGTACGCAGGAGACCTAGTAGTAGAGCACTCTGCTTGTGTTAGTTCACACTGTTTTTCTTACTTAACCGGCTTTCGTATCAACGCAGTGCTGCCCAGTGCAAGCACAGGCACATCCTAGCAGGCCTGGGGTTCTGCACACAGAAGAATATTCCAGACTACCCGGGATGTGTCAACAGTAGGATGGGAGCTGTGTGCCTACCTAGGGCCGCCCAACATTTCCTATTAGAGGATGCTGTAATAAGTACAGCTAGGTGTAGTTCCGCACAAATGTCATTATGCTGACATTTTACACAGGGGAAAGAAAAAACCTTTTTCTTATGCTTTTTCAATAAATGCCTCATCAAAATTTCACAGTTTGGTAAGAGAAAATGGGAATGCTTTAACATGGACAAGCCATGTTTTCCTGAGAAAATCTGAAGGCTTTCCTGCATTGGTGGGAAGACTTGACATTTGATCAAAACAATAACACTTCTAACGTGCCCTAATGAGAGAGATGAATTCTTCACGTGGAAGAAGAGAAGCTTGTCTACTTTGTAAGTGTGTGAAATTCTCTGTAGGGGTTTAGAGTTTAACAGCTGTGTTCTCTGAAAATTCAGCATGTGTTCAACATATTTTATCTTAAATGTTCAGGGACATGGCAAAAGTCTCCCCAGATTTTTTTTTTCCCCAGTTTGGTGGAACCAGCACAGCTTCGGCTACCTAGGCAACAAGCAGGTAATGCTTCTCTCCTCACAACCACAAAAAATTTGGAGAAAGAGCAGGATTTTGTTAGTTTTCAAATGGGAACAAGAGTTGACTCACTACCAGAATAGAATAGGAGTAAGGACACTATAGAGCAGACAAGTGAGATTGTGTGGGAAGTGAAAATGAGAGCAATAAAGAAATACTGAGATCAGTGAACCTGTATAGGAGGGGGGAGGAAGGCGGCTGTTAAAAGAAATCAGTGACTGGGCAAGATGTCTGGAGAAGGCGGCTGGGAATGGAAAACAAAACTGGGATGATGAAGGTGAGCAGTGGAAAATTCTGGAACGAGAAACCAGGTCCGATTTATGTGGGGTACTACAGCAAAGAACATGTGGCTGTGGAAAAAGAGATGTCCAGTCATCAGGATGTGACTTTAGATGAATGAATTGGAATACTTTTCCAGATCTGAATAGGATCCAAGATTGCTGGGGAAAATAATAGAATAATGGTAGGTCTGGCAAAGTACGTACCATGTTCTCCACTAACATAGTTCAAGCAGAACCAGCTATTTTCCTTAACACTTCATTAGTTCAGGTGGCACAAACCTGCCTGGTGATCCAAAGGTTCAAAGGTTGCTCACAGACTAAGGAAGCAGACACAACCTCTTTACCTCTTTTAACAGCATAGGAAGGTACTAACACAAAGCAACATAGAAGCAATATTAAAAAAAAATATTATAGTGTTATGCATTCAGGAGCAGGGAGTAACAAGCCTGCTCATAGTTTCAGACTGCTTACTCTTATCTAAATGTAACGAAGACTTACACATCAACTCACCAGGGGGGCGGGGGGGCGGAATTTATAGGCAATCCCCAACCTTTTTTTGTAGTAGAAGCTGAGAGGTTTGCAGTGAATGAGACACAAGACTGAAGGAAAATTTGACTGATAAATGCAGTCGGGAAGTTGCTCTAGAGAACTGATTCTAATCCTGTCTCTACAACAGAAATGCAAAGAATGGCCCTTGATCCAAGCTTGATCCAACAGATATGACCAATAATTGCATGTGCCTCATTTCTTCAGTGACCAGCACGACAGCCTAGAATCCAACCTGCAAAAGCTTTAATACTTATACCTGCTACAGGGTTTCAATCAGAGCCTGGGTGGTATTGCTACTCAAAAATTCATTAAAAAGCTGTGAAATACAGTAAGAAAATAGATTTGACTATTAAAACGTCTGATCTCATAGCAGGGTCACAATAATCAGTAAATGGAGGGGGTGACACACAGAACAGGATGGATATTGGATAACTCAAAGATCTCTTGATCGGGGCACTTCACAAAAAAAATTTTGGAAAAAAATGTCATGTAATTGAGAGATCTAATTGGAGACTGTCTAGAAAACACAAGTTCTAGTTTTGAAAAATTTTGGATACTTTGTGACTGCTGTTCATATCCTAGATGTTTCACTTTTTATGTTTTGTATGAAACAAAAAGGGACTTAGCACTTCATTAGACTTTGCACTATAAACCCACATTCTCATGCTAATAATGTTTGTGTAATTTCTCGTTTATAGCTGAAGTGTCCCATCGTGATCTTTTGCTTTGTGAAATGGTTGGTTTCCCTCCCTTCCGAAGGTGATTTTTCTTTTTAATTTTACAGCCTTAGACAGGTTAATTCACCTGTTTTTTGAATTATGGGAAAGTGAAAAAAGCAATACTTGCTTGAAATGGCAAAGTATAAGTGGGTTTCCCTCACCTCAACCCCAATTCAAAAATGCTGAACTTTATGATCTGACATTTTCAGGTTGGCTACATCTGACTTTGTACTGGACATTTTCATTGTATGTGAAGAACTCGCTCTCTTCCTTACCCCACAACAACAAATAAATGAGGTTAAAGCATTTTTAAAGTAGATCTTGTAAATTTGGCTAGTACTGGAATTACAATAATATTTCCCATGATGAGCCAGCAAGAAACTACCAGCCATGAAGAAAATGCAGGGCGAGACCACTCCCTTCTAGAGCAGCTGCAATAAAGCAGAGTTCTGTACTTCAGGTTCTCACAAAGAGCCTTCTAATACTTCTTGTAGACAAAAACTAAGCTATGTAGAAGGGAATAGATGTCAAGAGAGAATTCTGAGCCTTGGAAGGCTAGCAAGGAAAATGGGCCCAGGCTGTTAACTCCAGAAGACTGCTTCCTTTTGTTCTAGAGGCAAACAGAATCTATCAGCAGTTTGCCAGTTAACATTTTAACAAAGAAAATTAGGATCCCATACATCTCTTAGATGATCTGCACAATGGTTCTGCTCTCACACACACAGAATGCAAGTCCTTAAGCATCAATTCTGCTGGCCTTCAAGAACATGGATGGATCACCAATTTCCATATTACTACTACTTGTCAGGATGAACTCTCTTCACAGGGACAACTTCATGTGCAGTGTTAGTGTCATGAAAATTCAAGTTCAGAAACATAATACTAGTTACAGATACATGCTACAGCTGGAGAAAGAAAATGTGTGCTATCACATTGTCATGACTAGCTTTGAAGTGGGAGAAAAAGTTGTAGGTGTAAAGAGATCTTAGAGCTAGTGAGCAAACCAAACAGTTTGAGTAGAAGGAATTGGTTTCTTTGGATAGACTAGGGGAGACAGCAGTGGTATATCAGTGGGAAAGGTAAGGATTAATGAATATGAAATATTTCTGAGAACTGAGAGAAGATGATCAAAACCAGAAGTGGCAGAATAAAGAAAGGCAAAAGTTGACTTTATAAAGGGAATTACAACCTAACAGAACAGGCAGGGTGGATTCAGTGGAAGCTAACCTCACTGAAAAAGGTCAGAGAGACTGAAAGGTGAGCTCCCATTAATGAAACAAAGTTAAGAATATGTAATTGAAGCTGCTTAAAAATACTACTGCAAAACTGATAGAACTCCTACTCTGGAAGAAAGGACTCAAAAGCCTCTCTTCCAGGTGGAGATCTTTCCTACTTGAGCTAAAGGAGCAGTCCCTTGGCTAATAGCATCGTAAGCACTTACTGCATTCGCAGGCCTGCCACGGGAGCAGAACACACTGAGAAATACAATGACTCTTCCTCAACAAAGAAAGCTTGTCTCAAACGTCTGAATTGTATGATAAAGTCAAGTGATCTTCAGCTTACAAGGGAAGAAATAGGTGTTTTATACCATCAGAAAAAAAGAACTCCCTAGTTCTTTCATAGAATAACATTTGTTTCTAGCCCAGAAACACTGCCAGGTGTCAGCCTTCAGAAATACTGCATCTTTCTTTTCTCTTCTCTTATTTTGATTTATAATTACATTTTGACTATTTGTCTGGTTTTCTATACACCATTTACACTAGTTCACAATTAAATCATCCACAACGTCACCATAATTTGAGACACAGACTTTTCCAAAGCTTCACTCCCTATGTAACAGACATCCTTATTGACTGCTTTCTCGCCTGGAAAAGAGATGAGCATTAAGCACTTCCTTGGAGGATCAACAATACTTGATTACTTCAGATCAAACCTAGGACTTGTTTTATGACCTGGAATTCCTGCCGATATACACTCTGTTGCAATTCCCACTTCAGTTCCACTGCAATTCATTCCAGAAGAATCACCTGGAGTACCAGGGATAATCAATGTAGCTGTAGTATGGCATGGAAAGTACCACAAACCAACAGATAAACTGGTATGTATTCTCCAGCCCCTGTATTTTGTCATCTGTCATTAATATTGTCATTTATAAAAGGGTCTCCTCCATTTTGAATCCACTCAGGTTTGAGTTAATTTAAAAATGTAGTGCCACAGCAGGAATTGATTCTCAAGATAAAGGATTAAGAGACAGTATTTAAAAATAAATTCAAAACAGTTGTAAATAGCAGCAGAGTTCAGTAATAAATTCTCAGTAGCTATCCTTGGTGAACAGCAGAGGATGTCAGCCTCCTACTCCATCCACATCCCCAAAGGAACCACCTAGTTTTATCTGTACTGACCCAATACAGTGCTGGTGGTCAACGCAGACAGCAGTGATGAGCTCCATGTCATCTGTCTGCTGACCGTGACCACCACTTCTGCCATGCACACATGGGAACCAAACAGGAGGTAAAATGAAACTGAACTCCAAAGACCCACACGTTTCAAAGAAATCCATTTTTGGAAAGTGACAGTCCACAATGTTTAGTGCCAAGAACAGTCATGAACTGAGGCATTCAAAAATTGTAAGATGGCTTGGGCCTATAAATACAGCCCATTTCCACTGGTTCATTCTCGAGTCCACAGAGAATGGAACAGGATTAGAAGAACTGTGCTACAAATATCATATTTAAGAAAGAGTGAATTGTTAAAGTAAACTTTAGATAAAACCACAGACCAAGAAATATTTTTTTTTTTTTGCATCTTGACATGTTAAGATGAGCAATATTTATACAAGATATCCTTTAAAATTAACACATTGCTCGTTTTGACCTTTGAAAATTTCAGCTACCTTCTCTCTCAGACATTTGGTAAGCCTGACTTTCCATAGCAGATTGTATGTCCTTAACTCTTCCAAGATCCAACAAAGACTGCTCCCAGCTTCCTCCCATAGCTTTCCCACACTTCCCAACAGAAAGTTCCATAACCTGAACACACTGAGGTATTTAAACATAAATTTACAAGATAGAAGTAGACCAACAAAAGATTTGGAGCTAGCAGAGAATTCATTTCAGAACAATAGCTTTTTTATTTATTTCTGTTTTTACAGTGAAACCATAACCAGAAAACATGCAAGTATCAGTATACAAATAACTCTCTATTTTGGGGTCCTGAGAAGTTTCAGCAATTGCTTGTAGCGTAATGAATGTTTGTAATTCATTAGATTCTGTTTAAAAATGCAAAGCACGCCACAACATCAATGATGTTCTCTTTATCTTAACAAAAAGACTATTACACTTAACGTTCTTCTGACAGAGCTAGCATGTTTCAAAATATGTATTTCTTTTTTACAGTATAATGTTTACAATGGTGTGTTCATATTTGAATTTAAATTAACTGTATTAATGTCATATTTCAGGCAAGACCGTGCTCTGCTAATTATCCCAAAGAGCTTCAAAATCTTTACAGTATATTCACTGCATTTATATAATCTCCACAAACTTACTGATCTTGTTTATATAATTTTGCAAATGACAAGATGTGTAGGATAACTATCTAAATGAACTAAAAATTGTGTCATGGACAGATCCTTCACAGATTTGCAATTTGTAGCTGTCAATCTTCCTACAGCTGCTAGATAACAAAACAACAGTTCTTTTCTTCATGCAGACGAGCAAATTCAATAAACATTGGTAAGGGTTCTTTTCCAAAAGAAAGAAATCTCTGCTTCTCCACTGTCTATTAAACCTTTCCTTATACACATCTTAACTCCTTTCTTTTTTTCCTCAGGGAAGGAAAAAAGTCATAGCAATCCTGTGTATTTTAGCACCATATTTAACCAAATCTGAGTTATGTGAAAAATGCTTGCTGACTACAAAATATTTTTGTGAAAAGGAAAAATATTGGGGGGGGGGGGGCAGGGAGAAGATATATACAGATTTACAACTCACACCATGTTATAACTGGAGAACACACAATGGGAGTAGCTAAAATGATCATTAGAGGCAGCCAACGCATTTTTATTTCACCTTCTCAATCAAGACCTGCCTGATATGGGCCAAGTTATATTAACGTTTGATAGAGAACACAAACGAACAATGATGGGATCAATATTGTGTGAATCCTGTAAATTCAAAGTTGTGAAATGAGTAAGGGCACCGCCTATATGATTTTTTTTTTCTTTTCCTCAAGACGAGGGCATAAACTGAACTGTAGTTACAAATGTTGTTAAGAATTGGATTAGGGACCAACATCCACAGTGATAGGAAAGAAAAGGAATTCAATCAATAGAAAATCATTACGGAAAGGGCAATAAAAATGGAAAATGAAAACAAATTGCTACCACAGCAGAGAGGGATTAAATGGCTGAAAATGCAAACAACCTTATATTCCATTTTATAAATCACTTCAAGATTTCTTCTTTCTTCAAAGAAATTATATATCACTTTCCATAATCACAACACCAGTTCTGTACCATGGATTTTCCCTTTGAAATCAAACTCCACATTAGACAGAGGTGTTCACAGAATGTGTTGCTCCCAGGGGCTAGAAAACTCTAAGCCTCGGCAGACTAATGCACTTAGTAAGTCCATCAAGGACCATCAAACAAAAAGCATTCAAGGCAGTCAGGTACGTTGGGTCCACCGAGATTAACACCCAGCATCACTTGATGCACAAGAACAGTTTAGAGTCATGAGTTGTACCAGTTCTTACACGAGATATTTTGAACCGTCGCTACCTTGCACAACTAAAGAAATACTCCTTTGCGGGTGCAGTGAGCAAAGTGATCAGGACACGGACTTGCAAGAGGAGAGGGTGCTCGCAGGTGCCTGTGTTCAGTGAGACACTGCCAGACAGTACACATTTGCCTCATATACCTCACCGATTTACTCTGCTCTAGATGCACATGCCTTATGATGGCAAAGGGGATTCATGAATGCTGCGGAGAGAGAGACCTTTAACATCACACCCGCTTACGCTCCAAGACAACCGAGAAGGGGTAACATCGTTTAAAATAAATAAATAAATATTTCCTCAGTCCACCGAGTAGGAAGGGCAGAGCCTCCAGCTGAGAGAATAATTGGAAAGTAGAAACAGCTGAGAAGAATTAACGGCACCAGCAGCCCCGAGCTCCAAACCGCCCCAAGTGCCCGGCGGAGAGACACGTACCCGCGGCAGCCCTTCAGCTCGGGGCTCGCGAAAACACCCACGAAAACACCCACGGAAACACCCGTGACGACGCTCGCGGCCGCCCCACCTCGGCCCCGGCCCAGCTCGGCCCCACCTCACTCCCAGCGCCCCCCCCCCACCCTCGGGGCGCCGCAAACAATGGGCGGGAGGCGAGACCCGCCCCGCGCAGCTCCGCGCAGCGCTCGGCATCCCGGCTCCGCGCCGGGCGACAGCACCGCGGGGAGGGGGCGGCCGCAGCCAATTCCGCGGCGCCGGGAGGAGGAGGAGGAGGAAGGGAGGACGGACGGACTGACTGACTGACTGACTTACTCGGGGCTGCGGCAGGCCGGCAGGGGAGAGCGCGGCTCCGGGCGCGGCTGGCGGCGCAGCAAACTCCGCGGCGCGGCTGGCCGGCTGGCTGGCCGGCTGGCGGCCCGCCCCGTGCGGCCGCACTTCACACCCCCGCCCCGCCCCGCCGCCCCGCCCCGCCCGGCACCTGCGCCCGCCCCCGCCCCGCGCGCCCCATTGTCCGCCGGGCGGCCCCGCCCGCCCCCGCGCACCTGCCCGCCCTCCCCGTCCCGCCTCGGGGCCTCCCACCCACCCCGCCCGCCCGCCCGCCCGCCATCCTGCCCCCCCGCCATCCTGCCCCCGAGCGCCCGTGGCCCGGCCGCCCCCCCGCCCCGCTCACCGCTCGGCGGTTTTGGGCCTCTTTATTTTCGCTTTCCCGTCCCCGCTCTCCTCCGTGTCCCCTCTCCGCGTCCTCCTTCCTCCCCGCGTTCCCCGCGGGCCTCTCCCCCCGCCTTTGTCCCTTGCAGTACCCCCCCCCCCCCGGCTGTAACCCAGTCCCGCTCCTCCGGTGGTTATCCGCCCGAGGCCGCGGGGCGGCGGGCGGCCGTAACGGGGCTCCCTGACGGGCTGCGCGGCCGCATCTCGGGGAACCCGGCAGCCGCCCGAGCCGCCTCCCGCCCCGGCTCCAGCCGACGCTGCAAATGCTCTTCAGCGATCAATAAAGAAGTCATTTGGCTTAGCTGCGGGGAAGGGTATCAAGCAGAGATTTTCCTCTGAAAAGTAAATCCTTTTACTTTTCCTGCTTCGCATCCTGGCGAACTTTCCCGTTACCTGGGAACACGGGTTGCTTCCCTCGGCTCACCTGGCTCCTGAGGAACGGGCAGGTCCTGTCCAGGCCCTCGAGGAACTGCCGCTTGGAAAGTGCCGCTGCTCATCTTTAGCACCTGCGATAGAGTTAGAGCAGACAACTCAGGTTCACTCCCGGTGGGGTCCAAGTTCATCGGCAAAAGCCCTAGGTTTTGACTTTGGCGTGAAACAGAAATCTTCTGGTTTGTGTCGTCGCACATTTTGCAATGATGACCTTTCAGAATACTCTCTTTCTCAGCCAACATCAGAGACAGTTGGCTTTCAATTTGAAACTTAAGTGTAAATTTAAGCTCATTTTTTGCAGCTTCTGTTTTGCTGCTGTTGTTTATTAAAATCTCATATTTGGGGAGTTGCAACATAACGTCTAGTCTGAGTGTCTTTGCTTTACTGTCATTTTCACTGAAGAAAAAAACAAACAAAAAAGCCACTAAATTGATGATTTGGGTGGTTCTAACCTGAGTTCAGAATCTCGATATTCCCTTTGGAAATAAACGGAAGTTAAAGCATATAGAAGAGAAATTATTTTGCATCTTATCTTCAAGCATAATCTATTAAGGAAATCATCACACCCTTCTCCAGATACAGGTTCCTCTACAAATAAGGAAGGGGATTGCTAGAGAGGAAAGTGATACTTGTGCAGGGGATGAGGATGCTAATATATACTTTTTTTTTTTTTTTTTCTGCTGGCAGTCCTCTAGTGACAATCCTGTTTCTCAGATTCTGCAACAGCAGCTTGGCTTCAAGCCATAAGCAGGGGGGCTGACTTCGATGTCTCCTCCAAAATATTCTCTTCTTCCTCTTCCATCAGCGGCCCGTGCAGATCCAGTGCTGCCACCTTTGTCATTTGCCGTTCTGCTGAGCTCTGCCTGCCAGCCCAGAGCCCACCTGAGGGACAGTCTTTTTCCACAGCCCTTTTCACTCTGCTTGGGCACTCTCTCCCATGAAAACACGTGTGCTGGTTCAGTCTGTCACTGCGTTATTTCTTGTGGTGGGGGATTTGCCTCAGTATTGTTGCTGCCTTCATTTTTCTTGGTGGCGTCTTGCAAGTTTCCAAACCCCACTTCTTGCTACTCTTCCAAATGAGCTGAAGCGCTAAGGCTGCCTGTTCTGTCTTTGGTTTGGGGAATGGACTCACTGTTGGCCACCATTTTGCAATTGCATTTGATTTCTTTCTCATTGCTATCATGAACCAGACCCAGCCAGAAGGACCATGCTTGACGTGGGTGCTGAGGCTGGCTGGCTGGAGCCCTGCTCGCTTGTGCGCACCTGGCACCTCTCCCTCCAGGCCGCTGGCTTTGCCTACCCTGCTCAGCTGCCTTGTGCAGTCTTCCTCCTCCTCCAGGCTGTGCTGGGTTTCCATCTCCAGGATTTGGTAGCGGGGAGGCTGCAGAGGTCACCTCTGTGAGGAGGGGGTGAGGCTGCCTGGTGCCGGACACAGCCGGTTCCTCAACCGTCCCAGCACAGGGCACAGCTGAGCCCATCAGAGAAGCTCCGAGTAAGGAGGAGGTAGAGGAGTCTGGGGTGAGGCAGTGAAGTGAGCCTGGGGGGGGCGGGAGGTATTTTTTGGCTTTGCTTCTCAACATCCAACTCTATTTTTAATTGGCAAGAAATTAATTTAATTTTCCCCAAATCAAGTCTGTTTTGCCCATGACGGTAATTGGTAAGTGATCTCCCTGTCTTTATCTCGACCCATGAGACTTTCCATCTTATTTTCTCCCCCATCTTGTTGAGGAGGGGAGTGAGCAAGAGCCTGGGTGGGCAGCTGGCAGCCGGGAACAGTCAACCCACCACAGGGGCCACAGTCATTGGAGAGGAAACAGAATCCTGTTCAGAGCACATCAGTTTCAGTGCAGGCTGTGTTATAAACTTCTGCGTGTTGTGATGGTCCAGTACTGCCAGAGAGGGGTCCTTTTCTGTCCATTCTGGCATCACCACCCTTCTCTTGGCTGCCTTTCCCACTGACTCTGCAGAAGGTGTTGGGGATACTGAGAAGATATCTTTTGCTGAAATTCCCATTAGGCAAGAAATCATTCACATTTCACTGCAGTGTGACATTGTCTGAACAGGGCATTTCAGTAGACTGTAGCACCTTCAGTTTTCTGATTACAATTCCTGTCTGAATCTACTAGACCCAGGTCAGCTTGTGTATTTGTATCCTATAGTTGCCTTTGCAGAATTATACTGTGACCGCATGGGGCAGAAATCTCTTTTTATTGTCAGTCACTATACTCTTTGCACTTCCCTTACTGTCCCATAAATGATCTCAATTGAACATTCATTACTGGAAAATAGAATGCTCCCCCCCCTCTTGCTGCTTCTTGAGAATATCTCTGTTTCAAGTTGTGAGCATGTGTCTGCCTTATAATATCACTGACTAAATTGCCTGGAATTTACGCTTAGTTCCCTTTAAACATAATTGTAGATAAATGCTGGGTGAATTATTTTTTTTCCATGCACTAAATTCAACAAAGATGCAGTTTCACTTAGTTCCCTCAAATAGTGACCGATTTGGATTATCTTTGCTGCATAGTTTTCGGGGGGTATTTTCAGGATAAGATTCACAAATCGGCCAGTCGTTTTCATCAATCTTTCCTCTTCTAGTATCTTAAAGGCTAGGTAAATTTTGAATCATGTAGGAGATCCAGGTCTAGTTACGTTCTCTGCCTGAGTGAATTTGAATTCTCATTGTTGATCTACTAAGTTGGAAGTTATTTGGGGGTGCAAGAAGCAGGAAAAGAAGATTATTTTCCTGCCAATACTGTTTCAAAACGTACAAATAACATTAACTGGAGCAGGAATTACATCAGTCTTCTCTCAGGTGAGAACTAGGAGACTAGAGTCCGGCTCATACTTTTCAATCAGCATTTATTTCCACATGGAGTTCAACAGGGCTCCAGCAAGAGAAGCTAGAAGAGCCCTGCTTTGCAGCCTTGTGCATGACACTCACCCTGGATATAGCAACATGGATGCAAATCACTAACAAGAAAGTGAACTGAGCCCAGAGTGTTAAGGTGCTTTTAATTCTTGTGGTGATACTTCTCCTGGTACCTTTCTTAGGGTTTGGGTGGACAAACTGACAGTCCAAAGTGGGGAAACCTATTATCAGCTTTTCTCCACTCATGCCCTGTGTTCTTTCTTTTCTTAGTTAGAAGTCAGTGTAACTTGATGTCATAGCACTGCATAAATTTTTCCTTGCCCTTTCCATTTTCTAAAATAAAACTATTATCTGCTCTGATCTTAACACCTGGAAAGTGCCTCCTTCAGTTTATACTAAGATCAGTGTAAACTAGAACACTTCCTGGAAGCATCCATAGTTACTTGTTTTCGTAGGTACTTACCACAGGATGAAGAAAACTTTGTCAGAGACAGGAGAGCTTTTATGGTTTAACACAAAATAGTCACTCTTGAACGTTAGCAAAGCAGGCAAGAGCCCCTCAGAGGCTGTTCATGAGCAATGTTATTCTTCACTATTAAGTGTTTCTGAGCCAAAGCCAATCTCTAGCATACCAAAAAACTTTGTCACCGCTGTTTGGAGGCAGATCCACACTGTGCTTGTTTCCAAAGATGTAACAACACCTTTTCTTTGAAGATATGCCTGTTCCTTCTTCGATTGTTTTACTAAGGCTGCTGGAAGAGTGGATGATCCCCATCATACTGGGATGCTGTTGTCCTCCCTCTTTCAGTTTGGAGTATTTTTGATGGCACTTGGTGACCAAACTGCTCTTTTTCATGCTGCGCTCTTGCTCAGCAAGGTATTTCTGCCTGTCAGCTGTAACAGACTGGGAGAGATAATGTTACTTGTTTCACAGATTTCTTATTAACAGCTTGTTTTTGCTTACAGGACTCAAGAGTACATATACTGTATATCACCAGCTCTCAGCTACATTTCTCTAGTGTAATATTTGTAATATTATCAATGTTTCTGGGGCTCATATTGCAGCTGGTCCTGTGATTGAGCTGCAATTGAATTGGTTTGTGATCTAATAGCTCAATTGCAAATATAGCAGCCTTTTTCCTGCAGAGAGTTTAAATCAAGAGTTTGTGAAGCAGTTAAGGTCATATGGCAGATATCCTCTTGCTCTCTGGAATTCTCAATATTCTTAAGCACTGTAGGTGCTGCTGTTTCCCCGCCCCCCTTTTCTTTTTTTGGTTTTGCCCCATGACTCTTCATCTCCTGTAAGCATTTTTTTTCTTTCTCTCTACTGCAGATACACTGGTTCAAGCTTTGTGTGTCTGACCCTGTCCTGCTACCTTAGCTTCTTTGCATGGCGCTGTTTATCTTTTCTGCACTGCGTGTTGGTTTTGATGTGCTCTTTTTCCTGCAAAATGTAGCTGACCTTGTTTGTGCATTGCTTTAGAACCTATGCATTTGTCTTAACAGTAATCCAAACCAATCAAAACCTCCTCTACTTTAACCGGGAAACAGGTGTCCCACAGATGATCTAATATCTAAGTAGAAAATTTTAGTATCTCCATACTTTTAAGTGGGGACGGCAGAATTCTTAGGTCTGTAATTTAAATATCTATTCCCTCATTACTACTCCCTGTTGGCATCAGGAAATATATAGTCACATTCTCTTGAACTTTCTAGCTACGCTAGCTGTTTCAGTGTCTCAAATATTTTTCCTTGTCATGGTGGAACAATATTTACATTTAAAGTATTCCAACTTAGAATAGGCAACATGTAAGTGAATCTCTATGTGCTCTGATACAATGGAAAAACAATTCAATTCTTTTTCCAGAATAATGCTTTGAAATTTCAGCTTTCATTTAAAAAAATCTGAACTGTGTGGTTCTTAGAGTTGCAACATTAACCCAAATGTGTAAAGTAAGCAGAAGACAGAATACCTGTAAAAAAGGGAATATAATAAAGTTTTGCAAAGAAAGTTGAAAGGTCTGCTTCTTTCGTAATGTATATTTTATTTACCGTTAATTACCATAATGTACCCTTAAGCAAAGTTGTCATGAAATATTATTCTGATTATATCAAACTTGGAGCCCTAGAGAATCAGGCTCAGTGAATGCAAGTGAAATTGCTTCAGATTGCAGAATACAACTAGACATTAATAGCAGAATTGTTTCCAAGCAGATAATAACACACAATGGCTTGTTATTCTTGTGATAATACTTCAGATTAAAAAAGGGTATGAAAGTGGAAGTCAAAACTTATTTCATATTCAGGGCATAAAATACCAGTAAAAGGGCAACTAAGTATTCTGTCTTCTTTTAAAAGATGGTGTCACTTAATATTAATCCAAATAGTAAGTGTTGATATATGACCAGTTTTACAATAAAACCTGCCTAGACATGAAGTTAGTTTAAAAGATTCTTGCCAAAATTCCACAGGAGAGTGCAGACTGCAGAAAAATTCTCTAAATTCTCTATTCTCAAACCTTTTAAATGAGAACACTCCATTGCAGTAGACAAATCAGCTACCCTAGTGAACTAGACACCAAGAGAAAGCATCTCTCAAGAGACAAATTTAGAAAATAGTTTGATACGTGTAAGAACTGAGAGATATTTAAAAGGTAAACAAGCCTACAAACATGTTTTGTTCTACAACTGCTATTACAAACCCAAATGAGGACAGACATGAACTGATTCATGTGATCTAAATACACCCATCAAACATTAATATTATCTGACGAAAACCATGAAAGAAGTGGCAGCTAAGATCTCAGAACAAAGATATCCACCACGTTAGAGGCAATACCTACACTTTGACAAGTTAGATGACAGAAGCCCCGAATTAGAACTTTGATGCTAGCGTTATAACTGGAGGTCAATAGTTCTACTCTAAGCACACACAGAGATAGCAGAAAACAGGGGAAAACATTGTTAAAAGTTAGCCTTTTCTGTGTCTGCATGTGGACTACTTTACATGTACAAAGCAAAGGGATAAATACACAGAGAAAACAGTAGTTACCCATAATGCCAGTACAGATTCCAGGCCTTGTACAAAGTTTTAGCAGAAGCAGAAAACTGGGGTAGATTTCTGAAGATGAAAATTACCTATTTCAATCTTCTTGCCTAGATGAACAGAGGAGCTAGTACAAAACTTTAAGAAAGTCTAGTAAACAAGCAGAAACAACCCATCATTGAAAAAAAAATCTCTTCTAGATGTGAAAGTCATGTCTACAAATGTATGAGTACATCAGTATCATGGACAGTAGTGCATCACAGAGATACTCCAGCTAGTTTTTATCAAACTTCTCAGCATGATAAATTAGATTGTTTAGGACTCTGTTTTGCCATAGCTCTAGTATATACAGTATGAGTTGGCTTGTTTACAGGCTGTTTAGATATCTCCAAGACACACTTTGGCCTGAAGGATATATATGTTTGCTGTCTTCTAAAGATGTGGTCTCATCTTAATGTATTTTGGCCAGATTTCTGCATCCCAGGATGAGTAACTTGGCATCTGCCTGTCTTAAAGCACTTCTTTAAGGCAGTTCTACGGGCTATTTACATTATTTTTGTGTGGACATCCTGTGTTCATTGTTACTGTTCTCTCAATCTTTGGCTCATACATGAGTTTTAGTGCTAGGTATTTTATACATATATCTATACCTTTATAGGAAAGATTCAGGCTTTGCCCTTAGCCCTACCAAAACTCACTGACAGTATCCTCATTTGATGATGAATTTTCATTCACACACTGGTTTTTTTTGGTCCTGATCAGATTTTCCACCAGTGAAACATTTCCCCCTTTTGAAACGTAATTGTTGGGATTGTCCTATTTGTGCACACTAAAAATTTCAGGTAAAAAAATAGAAATGACTGATTTGGGGCAAATTGGCTTTTTAATAGAAAACTATCAGGAACTTTAATGATCTCTTGTTGCTACTTGCATGCTACTTCCAGTATTTTTCTCCCAAACTGATTCACCCATACAACGCTTATTTTTCTTCTTCAGTTACGTGCTAAGAATATGCTTATGTCTTCTTTAGCTGCATTTGATGATCTGTACACATTGCCAAAGGTGTGCCTTTGGACTTTCCTAGCTAACACATTTATCTGTAATATTCCCAGGTTCTTGTGAGTTGTCTATATGTTTAAATGACCTTACTATTACATGCTGTCCTCTGATTTTTTCCTACCAACTTTATAGCTCTTAGATTACAATCAGATTTTAGTATTCCAGGCACACAAATGATTTGATATGTTTCAGTAACTTTGGTTGTACCTCCTTTACTGAGAATTTGTTTCAGAGTCTACACAGACAAACAGCACGATCTGTTGCAGTTACTGGACATTTTAAAACAATCACAGTCAGAATAACAACCACTATTTGTTTTAGTTATTATTATTATGAATGGTTCATGAAAGTGTATATCCTGTAGAGTAAGACAGAAATTAGGGAGAGATTATGATGTATAGTGTATTATATACCAGGTGGTAAAAATACCCTGTACAGTATGAATTTGAGCTCTATTTTCTGTACAGCTTTTGCATTCATGAAACACTTCCTGCTGGCAGAAATAGCAATATTTTTTCACAATCTTTCAAAATCTGTCACAGTTCAACTGCTGTAAACACAACAGATACTTTAAAGA
The DNA here is from genome assembly GCF_026419915.1 of Harpia harpyja. Lineage (NCBI taxonomy): Eukaryota > Metazoa > Chordata > Aves > Accipitriformes > Accipitridae > Harpia > Harpia harpyja. Next base: position 28,273,708 of record NC_068953.1, read on the forward strand.
AGTGCATCACAAGGTTGTCCACTTTCAAAAAGGGGGTGATTCAATTGCTGGATGCATTTTTACCATGAGCAAAGAATACTATTCAGTAAGAAAGAGTAAAGATAGGAAATTAAATCTGTAGAAGACAAAAAAAGTCAGACAGACTCAGAAGGATCCAAAAGGAATGACATTCTTCATGCAAGAGAATGCAATGTGTATTATGTTACTTTTCCATTTATTCCGTCAGAGAAATGCATGTGTACCATAGCAACCAGCACGTTTCATAATTTCATAAAGCTTATATGTTAAATCATTAAACTAAAGATCACTTACTTTCTCTGAATTGGTGAGCAGCATTTTTCCCTGTTGTTTTAAGCAATGGTTAATAAAATATTAATAACAACTCATAAATGGTTAAACGTGCTGAATGCTTGAACTGTTGCACAGTTTCTTTCATGTTTTCTAATATGCATGCAGAAAGATTTCTTTAAAGTTAATACTACTCTTAGAACACATTATTTTATGTGGTTTTTGCACACAAAACACAAAACCAAATGCAATTATGTCAAGAATTTGATTGCATAGCATAGTTTATATTCCCACTTCCTCACCTTTAACCCTTCTAAGTGGACAATGGGGTTTTCTTTCTTGTTACATAAATTATTGTCTGTGGAAACGCTTCCTTGAACCTCTGGACAATTACATTCGATTATCTGTAATGTTATATTTTCAAATTATGAAGGAATACTGTGGCTTGCTGTTTTTTCATGCCATTACTCTTTAAGGAAATCCAAAGTGACAAGTAACAGAGTTCAAATCATTTGCAGATTTTCAAAATATGGGATTAAGTTTCATTTAAGCATTGCTTTTCCTGCCCTGCAAATGTGAATGCATTGTGTTTGTTGAAGTAATCGGAGTTAAATTAAAAATCTCAGCACAACCTCTAGGGAATTCAACTCTTCCCAGACCTTACTTCAAGTAAAAGCTTGAGTGAATGTCTAGGTATTCAATATGACAGGAGGGACAAGAATCCATGGTTTGCTGCAATCTGGAACTTCTTTAGTTACCGCCTATCTTCAACCAAAGATGTACACATACAGGGACCATCTGCAAGAAGGCCCCATTTAATATGATTTACCAGTGTGAATAAAAAGATGGAAGCAATACGTGATATTACCAGACTTAAGCTGTACGATCAGGAGTAAACAAGAGTAAAGAAGGTCCTAGATCAGCTTTAATGACAAAGAGATTTTTCAGTACAGTATGTATCCAGTCATCCCTGTAAGTGCTATATACACATGGACCACTGAGACTGCCAGCCCAGCATGGATCTGATTGACACTAGATTGGACACTGTCGCTGTGGGTTAAACAGACAGACTCCGAGTGGTTAGATAGTGTAGAATCCACATGAAAAACAGTTTTATTGATAGGAATGTATGTGGAAAGTGATTTTAGAGAAATGTAACATTTTGTGTTGAAAAAAGATTACAGCACAGGGATTTTAATATTATTTTCTGAAGTGATGGATCACACAGATGGCATATGGAATTATTATATGTACAGGAGTACGTTATATTTATATATATATATTTACAACATCAGCAAACAATTTGTGATCAATCAGTAGGCTCAGTTTTCCTCACCATAATATTTGATAAAGAATAACTGATGGCAAACAAATAAGATCTCACAATCTATTCAAGCAATTTGCAAACAGAAAGAAGGACTAAATTTGATTAATATATTTTTTACTGCAAATTCTTTCCCAAGCTACTCATAGGATTAATAGTGGCTTACAAAGTATTTAGTACTGGTACACAGAAATGCCATAGACATTAAACTTCTCAGCTCCAGCTAAACTTTGCACGTGATAAATGAATAACACTATGAACCATAGAATTGCTGCTTTGGAATGTATTGTACTAAGTAACCAACTTTCTGTGGGGTTAATATTTATGTATGCATAAGGAGGTATTTATTTCAGCGCAAAAAGTAGTTTCCCATCAAAATGACATGCAACATGAATTAATATTCAGGTGTTATAATGAGTCTCCATTGATAAGGGTAACAGCAGCAAACCTCAACCTGAGCTTGGACAACTAATTTGTGTGGTTGTTCTAGCCTGCAGAAAGGCTGAGACCTGCAAATCAAGGATTGATATTGAGAGTCTTCTCTTCTTCCCCAGGAGAGCTGTAGTTGTATTTGAGATCTTGAGGTCTTGCCCTCAGTTAGTTTGCCTGAGAAATTATCCTTGGATTACCTTGGATCATTGATTCCACTAATGTATGGGCAGTAGATATTATCTACTGCCAGATTTAAGATTTAACTTACCGGTTACAAGTATGGGTCTTGCAAATGGTAATACAACATTCTCTAATAAGCGGCTAATGTTTCTGTTGAGCAGCAAATGTAGATCACTCTCCTCAGACTGCTTATAACATTGCCTTTTCTGCTAAGTCTTTCTTTTAAAGCTGATTCATTAAAGCTTAAGATCAGTTTTAAAATGTTGGCTAAAAAATAGTACCCTTAATAGATCTATTTCTCCTTAACAGCTTTTTAAAATCTAGTATTGGCTGTATTAATTTGCACATAAGATTTAAAAACAACCTCCTGTAGGCTCTGCTTTTGTGTACTGTGGCAGAATGAATTATGAATGATTGCATCATTTACATTCTAAGTTTAGTTTTCAAGTATGGTTGATTTTGCTCAAATGAGAATCCTGTAGCTATTTAGTAATTAGGACTGATAGTTCTATGAAGTTCATAATTGGTCCCCAAACAGGTGTTTCCTTTCTTTTTGAAAAAAAAAAAAAAGGTATATTTTCACCCTGCTGCTTGTGAGCTCATGGAAATTTCCTGAACATAAAAGTATACAATATTCATAACAATTTTGCATTATAAAATCAAAATTATACTTCACTTTAAATGCCTACTCTGCTAATGCATTGAGTTTGAACTTCACACAGGCATCATTTGCAACAGTGCTGTGCACCCTCGACCATGAACAAAGTTAACAACAACTGCAACTGCTCAGTACAGACGGTCTGATAATATCTTATGGGAATCTGTATAATGAGTGTGGCTATTCTAAATAACAGTTATGGATAAGTTAGATATACAGTGCTGGTTTTCAGTATAGATTGTGTCTACCGCATATAGATAGATGTTTTTGGATGTATTGAAAATGAACCTTCTATTGCCTATAAAAATCAAGTATCATTTACGTGGACTGAGTGTCAGGAATCACACAATACTTGAAGGGGTCACCCCCTTGGAGTTTCTGTGAATTGTCTTAGCTGTATTATCTTAAGTTTGTGTCTCTACTTTGAAAATGGCAGCAGCTGGCAATCATTTATCATATTTGATTGTTCTGCAATTATTTGAGCTAAGCCAAGTTACCTTATCATCAGTGCAGGCAATTTTTATGTAAAGCACCAGTATTGACTACAAGAGATCTGATGGCAGTTTTAAAACCTTTCTGCATTAATAGCCTTCTCACTGCATTTAAGCATCCTGTCTCTTAGATGCTGTGATGAATGTGACGCTGCTATTATATGTCCTAAGTACCCACTTTTAATGGTGACAACATCTATTCTTCAAAATGGTAATTGCCTAATACTATCTATCTTTGAAATTTATGACCACCTTGGGAAAAATACTCCTTTAAAATTACACAAGTATTTAGTTAGAAATATGTAATTAACGAGTTACCTTGTTGGAATTACTTTGGGGTAGAATAATTCAATCATAGAATCATTTAGGTTGGAAAAGACCCTTAAGATCATCAAGTCCAACCATTAACCTAGCACTGCCAAGTCCACCACTAAACCATGTCCCTAAGCGCCACATCTACGTGTCTTTTAAATACCTCTAGGGATGGTGACTCAACCACTTCCCTTGGGTAGCCTGTTCTAATGCTTGACAACCCTTTTGGTGAAGAAATTTTTCCTAATATCCAATCTAAACCTCCCCTGGCACAACTTGAGGCCGTTTCCTTTTGTCCTATCATGGAGAAGAGACCGCCACCCATCTCGCTACAGCCTCCTTTCAGGTAGTTGTAGAGAGCGATAAGGTCTCCCCTCAGCCTCCTTTTCTCCAGACTAAACAACCCCAGTTCCCTCAGCTGCTCCCCATAAGACTTGTGCTCTAGACGCTTCATCAGCTTCATTGCCCTTCTTTGGACACACTCCAGCACCTCAATGTCTGTCTTGTAGTGAGGGGCCCAAAACTGAACACAGTACTCAAGGTGTGGCCTCACCAGTGCCGAGTACAGGGGGACAATCACTTCCCTAGTCCTGCTGGCCACACTATTTCTGATACAAGTCAGCATGCTATTGGCCTTCTTGGCCACCTGGGCACACTGCTGGCTCATATTCAGCCAGCTATCAACCAATACCCCCAGGTCCTTTTCTGCCGGGCAGCTGTCCAGCCTCTCTTCCCCAAGCCTGTAGCGCTGCATGGGGTTGTCGTGACCCAAGTGCAGGACCCGACACTTGGCCTTGTTGAAACTCATACAGCTGGCCTCGACCCATCGATCCAGCCTGTCCAGATCTCTCTGTAGAGCCTTCCTACCCTCAAGCAGATCAATACTCCCACCCAACCTGGTGTCTTCTGCAAACTTACCGAGGGTGCACTCAATCCCCTCATCCAGATCATTGATAAAGATATTAAAAAGAACTGTCCAGAACAGAACTAGCTACATATTATGGGATATTAAAGGCCTTTACTTGCACTCAGATAGTTAGCACCCATTTCACAATTTTCTTGGCAGTTCAGAAGATGGCTGCCAAAGTCACGATATGCACAGATTCTCTTGGCAGGAAATGGAGGGACTCGGTGAGCAAGACTGTGATTTGTTCCAGAGTGAAGCCAGACTGACCTACCAAGCATCTCTGGTGTTGAACTACTCGCACACGTGTGCCTGTTTCCCTTCCTACCCTTCAGATAGACTTTTAGACCATAATGGCTCTGGGACACATACTGTCTTGGTAGTTGTCACGATACAGCCCTGTTTCTTAGTTTGAGTTGTTAGAGTATTAATAATATCAACTCGCTGCAATGAATGTGAAATCTCAGAGAGAGAGAGAGAGAGTAGGAGAGCTGAAAAACTCAGAGAATTAGCCACTAGGGCTAAAAAAGCTAAAAACTACAGGCTCTTTTATCCCCAAGAAGGGGTAAAATTTGATGAAAAATTGTCACTTGACAAGAACAAAGCTCATCTTATCTGCTCTTTGCAAAGCAGTTTTTTCAAGAGGTATAAGATTCAGAGCCAGTCAGTACAATACTGCACCACCTCGGAATTTAAATGAACAAGAGAATTTGGCATAATTGTTAGATTATGTTTCATTATTGACAGTTTTTTTAATTGGAGAATAATAGTTTCAGAAAAAAATGTAGGAAGGAGGCAGTTACTTTCTGTGAAAAAAATTAGCTTTCTGTTCTAAAACTGACGGTTCCTTTTCCACTAGTTTTATCTGAAAAAAATTTGAGTGATTTAGATTAAAAAAATAGATTTTCAATGAAAAATCAAATTTTGCTACAGATAATTTTGATTTCTTGAAGCCAATTTAACAGTCACATACGGCCTCCTCTAAAATCCATCACAGCCCCCAGAGAGGCTCCTATAAATGGTTAACCTCCACCAGCTGTGCTCAGCCTTGACTGCCTGTCGTGGTTTAACCCCAGCCAGCAACTAAGCACCACGCAGCCTCTCACTCACTTCCCCCCCTACCCAGTGGCATGGGGGAGAGAATCGGAAGGAAAAAGGTAAAACTCATGAGCTGAGAGAACAGTTTAATACAACAGAAAGGAAGAAACTAATAATGATAATAGTAACAATTCTAAAATGACAATACTAATAAAAGGATTGAAATATACAAAACAAGTGATGCACAATGCAATTGCTCTCCACTCGCCGACCGATGCTCAGTTCCTTCCCGAGCAGCAATTCCCCCAGGCCAACTCCCCCCAGTTTATATACTGGGCACGGCATCACATGGTATGGAATACCCCTTTGGCCAGTTTGGGTCAGCTGTCCTGGCTGTGTCCCCTCCCAGCTTCTTGTGCCCCTCCAGCTTTCTCGCTGGCTGGGCATGAGAAGCTGAAAAATCTTTGACTTAGTCTAAACACTACTTAGCAACAACTGAAAACATCAGTGTGTGATCAACATTCTTATACTGAATCCAAGACATAACACTATACCAGCTACTAGAAAGAAAATTAACTCTATGCCAGCTGAAACCAGGACACTGCCATACTGCTTTTCTCCCATATTTTTTTTTCTTTGTGACTGACTATTAACTAAATTGTCTGCTCTCCAGTTCATTGCCTACTGTTTGGTCCTTCAAGTTGCTAAGCACTTCCAGTTCCATTTGAAGCCCAAAGAACCTGCAACAGAGACTGCTGCCCAGAGGATGCTCACTTCCCTGCCTTATCAGCCCCAAGCAAATGATGACAGAGCCAGTCCTCTCTGCTCCCAACATCACACAGTTTTCTTGGACATGAAAAAGTGCACCTATTCAATGCTTTCCTCAAGGTTGCACTATCTGTCTGGCACCCCTCAGACCCATATTCCCAGCATGTCACTGACTAAAAAGAATAATTAAACGTCACATTTTACACAATTACAACTAATTTTGCCCTTAAAAATTCCATGGAGAAATGCTCTTAGCAAGGTGTAAAAATTTAGTCAATATCCAACATGCCCCCCCCCCCCAACACAACAAACAACTGCATTCTGCTGTGCCTTGTTGCTCTTTCTGGTATTCAAATGTATGGCAACAAGTCTTTTGTCACTGAAATTAAAAATAAGGAAAGTCAATGACAATTATTTATCATGTAAACATGGAGGACATTAAGAATTATATGTTCACCTGAATTTATAAATGTACACAGATTTATTTAAAACCTCCTCTAGGCAGATTCATGACCATGTATTTCATTATCATAAATGACAAGCTACTGGGAAATAGAACATATCTAATGAAGTACTGCCTGACAGATCTAAAGGAAAAGCCAAGGATTTGAGAAAGGACAGAAAGTTCTAAATGTTTGAATTTAGTTATAATTAAGCCCCAACTTCTCTGGGGGCTAAATGGCTCACCAGTGCCATTCTGTTCAATGTCCCAGTGGAGCCAAAATAGGAATGCTATTGACTTGATACTTACCTGATCAAAGAATAAAAGCAGTAAGAACCATGTTCATGGCACAAATGTCTTATTGCTCTCAATATGATAAATAATTTGAGACAGTACAGACAGAGTTTGTAACATTTTGATGGAGCAGAAGGAAGCAAATTTATTTACTCATATTTTGTGCGTTGTTGGGAGATAAAGAGTGAAAGAGTGAAAACTTCAGATTTCAAAAGTTATCAACAAGCCTTCAGTCCCTCTACAACAGATCCCATTGATTTTGCAGAGCTGGAGGTTGAGTGCACCCTCCTAGTCTCTACGGGGCAACCTGTGTCAAACTCCAAATTCCCTGTAAGAAACACGTATGTAAAGACTGGAAGAAATGCTGCCCAACCCATCTGCAAGAGGAACAACTCAATGGTATCAAACATTCAAGTTGTAAGATTTGAGAAGTAAATGTTCTGGGAGACTTGATCTGAGAGGACACACACAGTGATACAATAGAGTTGTCACTCCAAAACTGAGTGTGAATACTTTGCAGGATTTCTTGGATTTAGTATCACAGTGTGACACTCCCCCCTCTCCCCCTCCTTTCCAAACCATGAAAACACTACTAGTAAACACACGCAAAGTCTTAATGGATTACTGAGAATTTTGACTAAGATTTCAGCATGTGGTCCTATGCGGATTTATTATGTAAATGAGTGGATATGAGCAAAATTAATTAGGTGTTTCATGTATTTTATAAGAAAGAAGAAAACTGCTTTTCCATTTTCAGAAGAAAACAGGTGGCAATCAGTTTACAACACAAGTCTGTCCATATGTAATAGCAACAAAAGGACCTATATCATCCCAGACAGTCATTCTCTATTTCCTTATACTATTTGTGAAGGAAAACCAATGTGACAGGCAAGGCTGCAAGCACAGGAATTGCCCACAAGATGTTTTACAAATTGCAGTAGAAAAAGCTTTTGAAAGGGAAGCAAAATACAGGAGGGAAGAAACAATTCGATATGCAGCACACTAAATTCAGAAGTGCCAGCAGGTGATGTGCAGTTCCTCAGAGGTTTGAAAAAAAAATTTGTTAGGTTTATTTATTTATTTACTTCACAGAATAAATTCTTCCAAAGCAGAATTGCTTCGCACAGCTTCTAAAAGCAACTGAGACTTGTGCTGATACCTTTATAGACATCTAATGAAGAAACTGAAAATACATTGGATTACAGAGATGATGGGCGCTCAAATTCAAAGAAAGTGCTCTCTTTTGTGATTACAGCCTATGTATTCTCTCCATAACCTGAGACCAGGTGTCCAACCCTGCAGTAGGTATATATCATCCATCCTGCTGAAGGCAACAGTCTTCCCCATACACCAACCACCCTCTTGCCACAGCTTCCCCAATGGCCTGCCCTGCAGAAGTCATATCATAGCAGAGCTCTCCAAGTGGAGGATGGGCATTCTCTCTCCCCCAACATGCAGGAACTAAGCGCAGTCCTCTCATCCCACCAACTTTCAAAACAGTGAAAGGGGAAGGTCATATTTTGTATTTTTCATATAGATAGCTGGTCTCTCAAAGCCATGAGGAGGAATGCACTTCACAATACATGTAGCAAGTAAACTGGGATACGCTGAACACACGGCCCTTATCTGCTAGTCTGCTATATACTATTAAAGCACATTGAGGTTTCTGACAAGTTCTGTTCTCTGTAGAATGTAATTATACAAATGATGCAGCTGTTATTAGAGAGTTTTGATTAGCCGCAAGTGCCAGAGGATTCAAAGTTTTAGTAGAAGATTCCGTTCACTTGAATTAGTCAAGAAATTGGCTATTTTGGCCTAAAGATGTGGTCACTTTTAATGATTGTATTCTTTGGCTTAATAACTCCTAGCCAATGTAAGTGAATGGGTCAGAAACTAGTCTTCTCTACTTCTGCTATTTGCTGCTGTTTCCAAGTGCCCTACAGAGTTGTGACTGCCTTGCTAATACATCCTGCTTGCTAATGGGTTTTCCAACGGCTTTTCTTGGACAGTCTCTTTTCATGACACTGGTCAGTTTGCATTTGACAGCTCTGGGTGAGTGTCGGTGTCCTGGCATCTGAAGTAAACATGCTGCATCTACCTAGTGTGCTCTTCATACTGATGGAGATAAGCTGCTGGCTGGTGATTTTGATTTCTCATCTCTCCATGTTGGTTAAAAGTATTTTTATCTGGAATCAGAATCTTTTGTAGACATTTACTTTTTAGGGTGTCTGATTTTACACTTAGGGTAGCTCCAGCTCTCACAGCCATATGTTAGCACCAAGACTGCACTGGAGTTTAAAACTCTCACTCTTGTTGTAGTGCTATATGGCTTTCATTTTTTCATATTTTGCTACATTTCTATTTTCTGCTACAAACATCGTTCCTATTTTTAATGATTCCCCTTGAATTCTCTGCTAGCTATGAGTGCTATGGTATGTTGCCTTCCAATGTGACTATTTTGCCTGGCATCTGAGCTTGAAGGATTTTGTTTTGGCATCAGTGACTTTAATTTGCTGGACTGCCCTTTTTGACTGGTTTTGTATGTCTTCCTTCATAAATTGACCTAACAGCTGATAATGGTATAGTGTCTATGACCTTCCCTCCAACAGTGAAAATAATAGACATCAGTCAGTCTCTCATAAGGTTGGGCCCACAATTTCTAGAGTTGAAATACTCCTGCTCTGGGCAAAGGGAACATTGGCTTTTTTTTTAATTTAATGAAAATCTCATGTATAACTGAACTAGCCCTCCCTCCCCTATTTAGGGCTTGGAGATAAGCACTCAGGATGGGGTCTGAACACACACTACAGAGAGTTCATAAAATAGATGCATCTCTGTTATGGATATGCATTTAGCTGGACATGCTTCCTTTCTGAGTTTTCAGATTGCATTCATCCCCAGCTATCAGACCTTTTGTCTCTTTTGGGAAGAAATGTCAAAACTGCTGAGAAACTGTCAGACCCTGCATACAACTATGCACTCTATACACCTTAATTCAAGCACTTGTGGTGTTCTCCCATTCGGGAGATGTGTATACTGGTCAGAAAATCCATTTAAACAACAAAACACCATATACATTAGCAGTGGAAATAAAGCATATAATCACAGGTTCTTGAGACTGGCAAGCATCATATATGCTTGCCTAGTGTACTTACACCTCACCAGCTTGATGGCAACATAGGCAAGGCTAACTTCTTCATGCACATTTAAACAAGCCTCATGTTTTAGTTTGGTTCCCTGATAGCTATTTTTCTGCAATAAGTTAATCTCTTTCTTTCAGACACAGTCAAGTCTTTTGTTAGTCTCTGTCATGGGCTTTTTCCATTACGGGACAAAGCAAGTTTTGTAGGTTCACAGCCACAGCAAAAATGGCAAAATTAATAGTTTTGGTATTACCCTTTTTAACTCAAGTCTTTGCAAAGAGATTGCTATCACAAGCTGTTCTTTTCCTTCCTGTGGATATTGCAAACATTTCACCACTAAGCTAACTGTACTCTGTATACAGTCCATAATAAGGTCAACATGCCCAGCCTCATAAATTCTCACAGGATGACTCCAAACCTGTTGAAATCCTTTTACAATCCACAACATGTCCTTCCTCAGTTCCATGTTTGGACAAGTCCATGAACAGATATAGGGACAAGTCAAAGATTTTTACTTTCCTTTGTCTGCTAAGAGAGCCCTAGCACTGCCTTGACCTTAACACCAAAGGATGCAGATTGGGCCTGGATCACGCATCTAGCGGAGGAAGGCTCCTTGCCTGCTGTCCTGCTCATGCATAGCCAACTGACTTGGGACACTGCATGTCTTACATGTTACTATGGCTTCAGTTTCAATTATTATTTCAATACAAGGACTCAACACAATTGTACATTTAAAAAGTGATGGTGAAAAAACAGCCAAATATAATAGAACAGAAGGACAGAAAAGAATGAGCTTGAACACTTGACTCATAACTAATAGGATTCTCACCCATTGTATTGAGAGTAATTATATTTGAAATGCCTGGGGAATTGAAGAAAGATTTTCTTCCACCTGACACGACATGACGTGGTAGGTGCTACAATGCTTTTTCTGTAAGCTACATATATCTGAGATCTCCCACAGATATTCTACAAATAATTCCTCAGTCTACTTAACCTTCATTAGTGCTGTCATGACCCTTCCAGAAAGAAGAAGAGATATAAGAAAATCATTTAATCTTCATTTTATGAATGAATTTAGTTATGGAATCTTTTATCAGGTAAGAATACCTTCTTGTGAAGAGCACTGCTGTGCAATTCTGGCACCAAGACAGAATACTGTGCTGTACTTTTTATTTTATTAGTGATTCTCTGTGAATCAGTACACTAACCTTTTTTTACTGGAAAAATAGTTTAAAAAATCTGTGAAAGGTAGCAACTTTAGCATCTGTTTGCAAATAACACTATATTTTTTTAATAACTTGTAATAGGTAGGTTTAGAACTTTATAGTGTGATTAGTGCAGCAGGTACTGATCTAACTTACTCAAAATGCAAATCTAGAATTGTTCTATGATTGCCATAAATTACCTCAGATGTATACAGATGTAAATCAGAACAGAATCAGTTTATTGTATCTCACTGGCATAACAGGATATTACCAATGCCATGTCTCTCAACCTTGCTTCATTTGAACAATGTAGCTGTCCCACATTTGTTCTTACTTCTCTCTTCCTTAATTGTTTCATTATTTTCAAGCATTTTTTCAGCTCTTCTCTACAAATCTTTGTAGATCCTTGGTATCTGTCAGCTCCTGACTGTAGCATATCCCTTGGGCATTTAAATAGAGCAAATGAGATACCAGTTTCTAGTAGGTAGAAGCCAGTATAACATTTTGTCTAGCTACATATGTACACATATAGAAAGCTCTCCTGCATTCCAGATGTTCAAGCATATGGAAAAAAAGATTCTGTGAATTGGAACCTTTTCATATAATTATTCTGTGAAAAGCTCTCTAGCTGTCTACTTCACTGAGAATTTTCTAGCTTTCTGAATGTAGAATAGGTTGTCGTCTGCAGATGTGTCTACACCTGCAAACCTAGTGCCTAACATTACGTTTCTGATACTAAGCAAGAACAAGTTAGGAAATGAGCTGAGTGCCATATACTGCATCTTACCCTGCTGATGGGCAGACAACATATGTAGGAAATTCCCATTCAGAGAACAGATCAAAGAGAAAATTGCTCATGCTCTATTTTTGAAATAACGTGATGTTTTGAAAATTAAAAACTTTATCTGATCCACAAACTTTTTCTGATGAAAATATCAGGTAAAATGTTATTCATTGTAGTATAACTTTTCTGTCTAGCTTCAGCAGCACTATTGATTCAGGTCTATACCTGATGTTCTGGTTGTTATTATTATTATTATTATTATTATTATTATTATCATCATCATCATCATCATCATCATCAACAACAACAACAACAACAATTCTACACACAGCAGGTCTCCTGCAAGCATAGCTGTCCAGTTTACCAAGATGGCAAAAACTGTAATCTTTAGAAAATTAGAAAGATTATGTTAGAATTTTTCTTTAGTGCTTCCTAGAGAAATCTGCTGTACAGTTTTTCTCCTGGACATTGCTGTTCTGGACCCTCATATATTTCATGCTACTGTTTTCTGCTGTGAGACTTTAGAGGTCCGTGAGAGCCATGTTTCAAAAATTGATACAGACAGCTTTCATATTTTGATTCTTATTATATAAAGTTTTTGAGATAGCTTGAGTTCTTCCATTCCTGTAATTTCCTCTTCATCACTGTGTCCTTCTATTCTGCCTAGAGTGAGATTTAGCTGAAAATGGTGTTTTGAAATATAGGGAATGATCTTGCTATTTCTTTTGAATACCATCATTACTAGAATTAATTTTTAAAACAAGAACCAACACAAATCTTGCTAAGACTCATGTCATAATACTGCCTTCCCCACAATTAACAGAAAGCCATGTCATTGATTAATTTATTATATCCTTGCCTAGCAGACAATGCACAAAATTGGCCGGTCTTTTTGTCTCTCCAAACCAGTCTTTTCTGGGCAGGTTCCTTTCTCCTTTTCTGACATGGAGTCTTTCCTTGTGAATGGTGCCTGACTGACAGTCTTGAAAGCTCCATTTTTCTTTATATAGAGAGCAAATTCACAGTCAAAGTTTGTAGCATGAGATTGCCCATAGTGACCTGCACACCATGCCCATGCTGGTTCAGTAGAACTCTCCACTTTGGATCAGGCACTAGTTATGTTTGCGAGTGACTTTTTCCCTGATTAATCCGACAGCTGAAATGCAACTATTATAAATTCCATTAATTTTTGTGATATGACATCAACATCCCAGGAACCATATTGAAACTACCAGTTTATTTCACATAGAGTTGGGGATAGATTTTTCTTTGCTATCCTTAAAATCCTTTCAATCTAAGCCCTGTCTTTGGCATATTATTTCTATGTGAGTAATCCTTCTGGAACAGGAGTAACACCATTTAATATCTCTTTGTTCTAGGTGACCAAAAGGCACATTCACTACTCTATTTTGATGATCTTTTCACTGTATTATATGACAAATCTGTGCATCTATGCACCCATGGCAATTCTGGGCTCACATGGATTCATTTTCTTGTCTCTCCTCAAAGGCTGTTAGGCAGCCAAAAGTTCTTTTTAGACCCCAGGCAGAAGTGAGTTCATATAACTAGTGTCACATCCCCTTTAAAACTGGTGTCTTTCAGGTGATTCTGTGTGCACTGGAGGCCCTAGATTTAATTTATCTCTTTGGCGAACTGCACAACCAGTCCTTTCCAAAGAGTGAAGGCACCTAGAAGATTCAGGAAAAATAAATGAAAATCAGACATCCAAATCTGACCTCAGTAGTGAGCCAAAGCAGAAAAGCTTTGGCAAAAGAAGAGCTGAAGACAAGAGAAACTGTGCTAAAACTTTTCTTCACCAGGCCGCAGCAAGAGGTATTAGAAATGTTTACTGTATGCTGCTAGCAACAAACTGAATAATGCCATCCGTGACTGCCTCCCTGCAGGAGGGGATGGCCAGCACCTGCACACCCTGGGACAGCTCGTGCCGTCCCCGTGGCCCAGCCGGCAGCCTGTATCTGCAGACACTGACAAATTGTACGCTAAAGCGGGTTTACATAGTTCACCAAATCCTTATGGAAAAATCTATAGAACAGAAGGAGATCTATTATTAAATATAATGAACTGCATTATCTTATAAACTGCACAGGGAGGAATTTAAATCTCGTTTTTCTGTATCCAGCTCTTCATTACCATTTTGGGAAGAGTTAGAAGCTACAGCTCTCCTTCTGCCTGTTGTCTTTTAATCCTCTCGTTCCCAAGTCACTCACTATAGCAGGAAAGTGCCATAAACCTAATGCTGTGAAGTTTTATGTCCTTGCAGTAACAAATCCTAAAAGCAGAAGGCACACTTGTTGCTTATATGTCCCTCTTCTTGAGCTGCTTCCTAAGCCTGTTCCCCTATTCCTAAATGCATGCCAGCTCTCTTCATCTTCCTACTGCAAAACTCCACACAAGGTGGGGGCAGATGGGTGCAAAATTCAACTATATTGCAAAGCAAACATGTTTATTGCAGCCACAGATACAGGAAAAGCAATATTAAAACTATCAGTTTCATTTATTCATTCAGTTTTGGGTTAAGATGGGGTCTTATGAACTAAGTAGCCCAAATTAGGCTACAGAGACATTTCAAACAGCATGGAGATTTTAAGGTGTTATATGCATCCAGGGTTGTTTGAACCCCTTGGGTTGAGAACAATTACTGCAGAATGCTATTAATTTTGTAGTGTGCTTTATGCTGAACTGTAGGTGTCATAAAAAACAACTTGAGACGAAGAGCATACTTTATTTTGGCATGCACAATGCAAGGCAAAGCAGCTCTCTTGGGATGCCAGTATAACTGGGGTGTACTTAATCTAAAAGCAGCTGATTATAACTGCTCCATATAAAGGCCTGCAAACGTATCTCTTCAAATTTGCTTACTTACCCTTCCTTCTCCTCCTATAACCACACCCCCACAGCACCCTCATCCCTACAAAGCTGCAACACAAAATCCAGCTGGTCATGAGACTCCAAGTGCTGTTAACACAAGAATCATCATGGTCACAGTGCTTCTTTCAGTTATTGGATAACAGCTCAAAACCTGCCTCATAACTACTGGTTTTCCTGAGGGAAATCACTTGTTAGTTGAATTCTGTCTCATTCTAGAATTTCTATTCTTCCCCATAAGTATATCACAACATGCTGTGGGGAAAAAACCCAACAGTATCACCCCTGAAAAACAGAATATGGAGCAGGCCAGAAAAAATTGTATCCTGAGACATGTCCCAGAACATTAAGCTCAGTGCAGAACTTTGCACTGATTGGCAAGCAAGGTGCCAAACAACTACCAGAAATTATCCTAAAGGACTATTATCCTAGATGTGGAGTACCAACTTTTAAAGGAAACACTAACTTTCAAAGGAAAACCAGTTACCTTGTGAAAAGTGATTACACAATCTACCATGGTCCTTTCCCCAGCACTGTTTTGACTCTGCCCTTACAATATTCTGTCTCCCTAAAGTGATCCTGCATTGTTAGCTGCGTACTTTCTGTCCCAAGTTACTGTGAAGTGTTGCTGTCTGGTATCACTTTCATTTCAAAATCAGTTGCATTTTACTACCAAGGAAACAAAGAGCATCACCTTAGCTTAATTTGGGGGAAAAAAGTCTACATAAATGATGGGATTACCATTATCTTTGAATGCACTGCATTTTCCCTTATCTTCCTAAACATAAATTTCTTCCAAATAAAAAAAAAAAAAGGAGACTTAATTCATAATGTATAAAGAATATGGTAATGGTCACTCCTGAGCATATTTTAATAAGCCAATTTAGTCACTAGGCAATCTTTATGGTTATATTTCAGAGGTGATTACTAATTTACTGACCTTTTCAGTTACTAGAAACTCTTCAGGTTGGTTGTGATTTCCATTAATCTGTCAAGTAACTTTATTCAAAAATCTCTTCTGTAACTTATGAAAAGTACCCTATATCTTGATGACAAACTTCCCTCAGAATATTTAAGATTCCATATTCAAAACATGAGCTGGGAGGAGCATCACTGCTACTCTGAATGAACTAATTTAAATCAGGAAGATGGGTTAAAGAAGCTAATGGGTGGTTTCTGTTAGAAAGAAATGAAAATAAGCAAAATTAAGTGAACAATAGATACCATTAAAGTTTTTCCTTCCTGAATTGCAGAAACCTCGTCCAAGGCCTTATTCCTAAGAGGAAAACAGGATGCTGTAGAGTTTATTGGCTTGCTGTAGAGTTCAAAGTTATTTCATCTTATGACAGTCATAGAACATAACTCCAGAGGGAGTAAAAAGGTAAATAAAGAGTTTGGATTTAAATCCTTCTCTGTTTTCTTTGCCTTTATGCTTTGACTCTGGAGCCACTGGCTTGGCAACTCCATCTCCCTTGCTTATCTCCTAAAACATTTCTACTTCAAATATCCAAACGTATGAGCTAGATACTCAATTCTCACAGTCATTGTGGGAGTTGAATTCAGAAGTATTTGGTGGAATCAAGCACAAGCATATGTTAAAGCAGCAACATAGAAAATGGAAAATATATGATGTTATTTACCTGGCGCTCTGTTCCAAATGGCACATAGCAAAAATCTAAGAAGGTATCTTCAGAGTATTAGAAAAGTTTTGATTTCTTGACCTCCCAATATAGGTTGCTGTTCATCATTTCTTCCTTGTACTCTAGACATACCCATGCCCCAAGAAAGAAAAGAATGATGCAGTCAGAACAGAAATTATCAAACATCTGTTGATCATAAAAACTAAACAAAAAACCTCTCCAGTTAACTTCATAATGTTGTAACACAGCTGCCCACCCCCTTTAAAATTTCCTTTCATTCATAAATATCAATCCTTTTTTTTTTTTTTTTTTTAAATAAGCAGGTAGACAGCCCAGGTAGAAGCAGCATAGCATACAAATCTATACTTTCTCCTCTGTGCTCTTTGCCACATGTTTGATCACTGCTACTTTATACTGCCTGCTATAAATATTGTATTAATGAATCAGTTAGACAAAAAATCATTTCCCCTCCCCCCCATATTTTTTTAACTCCTAATAAAAATATAACAGAATGGAGAACAAGGTACTACAATTGCGTTTTCATGTCTTTTCTGTAACAGACATCCCATTCTTCTCTTGCATCTCACTGCTAACAGTTCATTTGAGCATAAAGGAATGGCATACATTTCTGTTTGTCAAAGGAGCTCCATTTACATTTCCATGGTGACATACACAGCTCTGTCTTTGTTGCTCAGGAATAAAATGTGGAGGATTTCTGCCACATACTAGAAATGCCAGTTCATGCAATTTTAATTGCAAAAAGTCCTTCTCCCCTTCAATTCTATTATTTCTGTCTTGCTCACTTGCCAACTGTCTTGGCATTACTGGTGGTTTCACAACACCCGACTTCTAACTGAGAGGGCAGGAAGCACAGCCTTCTCCTAGGCATTTGGTGCAGGTCCAAATCCTGCCATCCTCAGTTTTTACTAAATTCTTGTTCTCACACAATTCCCATTAACTGATGTGAGAATTTTGACTGTATAAACATGGAGTCAGGTTGTTCAGATCCAGCCCAATGTCTGTAAAGTGTAGAGCTCCAGTTCTCATCAACAGGTCTGTTTAAGAGAGCAGGAACCACTGCACCTGAGTGCAACCTGCAGAATCAGGCTTCAACAGTTCAATCAGTGCCTTCCTCTAGAGAGAAAATTTTCCATCCTTTGACCTGACATGTTTGACCACGCTGGCCTATGGAGTGGAAATGGGAGAGACATTGCAAATATAGAATCTATTTCTGACTCTCAGTAATAAATCATCATATTTCTCCATTGAGGCCGTAAGATGTATGGACAATAAAATGTTGTTGGCTTGACTTTTCATGGCTCACTCAAGTTACAGACTACAGAAAAAATATTGGGCCAGATTCTCACCTGGCAGAGCCAGCACAGATCCAGAAAACAATCTAGCCCTTTCTTTTTAAAGTCCCGTCATGACCATTCTTTTCAATATCACTTTTCTTTTTCCTTGCGAGGCAAATGCAATACTCCCTTTCTCTAATAAGGCCCCATCACTTTCCTGCAGTTTCAGAGGGGGTGAAACCTGACTCCCGTTGCCAGCCTCAAAAATCAAACCAATCACATGCACATTTTAAAGCATGTTTTGTACAAATGCCCTAGGGCAAAAGCACAAAGAATGTAAAGTACCATAAAATAAATATTCAAAAAGCTAAATAAGATAAATGGATTTTTCATTTTGACCTAAAAATAGAAAGCATTTTGAAGTTGTAAAACATAAAAGAATCACGTTTCACAGTTGTGGAGACCAGTGAATAAATGGGTAGGGTCCATTAGGTACTGTCCATATATGTGGACGAGCTAAAAGCCTTTTAGAAGCTGAAAAATGTCTCTTGATTAAGTGTTCAAAAGACAGAACCAAGAGATGCAAACCCTTGTAAGCTGGGATCAAACTTTAAAGTCAAACCTATTATTACAGCAGGTCAATTAGGTTCTTTTCAAACCAGGCTAATACAATAGAAAAAAATTTTCATCTGTGAAGCTATTTTCAGGACCTGATAAGGCTATGCTCAAAGGTAACATCAAAGCCTGGATGTCAGAATATTCACAAATAAAAGAAACCCAGACACAATCAAATCAAGATTAAAGTTTCAGCAACTACTTTGAAAAAAAGTCTTCTGCTTTACAGAAACAGAAATGCAGCAATTTCTTTTTTTTTTTTTAGAAAGAGAATTGCCACAGCCACTGCATAACTCTTTTCCTCTCTTCACTGTCCCTGAAGAATCAGCTCTTGTCCCACAGTCTCTCCTGAGGTAGGGTTCTGTCTCCCCTTTCCAGCTGTTCAGATTTTTTTTTTTCCAAATTATGTTACTCCCATGGTCTCCTGGCTATGTTGCTGGAAGTGTCTATATTAACTAGTAAAAATAGTTCAATAAAAGCAGTATGAGTACCCCAGGTAATGCAGATATAACCTGGATTACAAAGTTACATGTATTATCGGATTTTAAGTAAAATGTGCTGTAATTCTTCTCTCTGGAGCTATGTGACCAGTGTGGAGAAGAGATCAGACGCCTTCTTAAAGCATAATTTATTTTAGCAATAGTACCCAAGCACTTAGGGAGAAATAACATAAAAACCCAAGGAATTTATATTAATGACTGCCTTTCCCTGAGATTGTTTAAACCAGCTGAATCTAGCAAAGAGGCAAAATCATCAAAATGAATAGTCTTGAGATTATCCTTAAATGTTTTGCAAGTAATTGTAAAGATGCAGTTATTTTGAACAATTCTTTTACTTGTTGCTTGCTTTTTCTGAGTAGGAAAGCAAAACTTTTAGCGTTCACTATTCATTACTGTGTAGTTCTTTAATGATAGTGGTTTTTAGTGCAGGTGACCTTATAGGCCTTTTTTTTTTTACAGCTGCTATTTGGTATAGTATTATTTAAAATTTATTTCCAGTGCATTCTGCTACTACTGGAATAGGAACTTGTCCCTTTCCTTTCAGAGATCAAGAGTAGCCCAATTTAGGAACTCTGTCTCTTAACTCCTTCGAATTCTTTCACATATATCATAGTAGCTTTTAATGCAAGGACATTTGCTAAAAGGGATGCTCCCCTATGATGACGGGAGTCAGCAGTAGGTGACAGGCGATGAATCAACACAGGTTCACTCAGAGACTGTCTCATGCTGTTGGTGGATGTTGTGATTGCAGGAGCCAGAGTAATGGCTCTTGCCGTGGAAGCTCTCACAGCGCCCACCTCTTGACACCACATAGGAATGAAACCTATTCAAATCTACCACTGTTTTCACCTTTTGCTCAAACTGTGATTCAGCTGTGCATTAGTTCTTGCATCCATATCGTATTCCCACTCCTGTCTGTTCAGCCCCTGACTCCTGGTTCCGGCTTCTGCCTCTGGATTAGTCCTGTGATTCCTGTGTCTAACCTTATATCCACCCTTAGAGCTGCTAAATCTCTATAGAAAGTGAGCTGGTCCCAAAGCAGGCGCTCTCATAAAAATCACAAACTGTGCTGAAAAGCTTCATTCTCTTTGTGATATTTCCACCACAATTTTCAGTGTCATTCAAAATATGTTAACAAAGCTCTTTACCATAGAATTTTAACTGTACAATTTCTGCAAAATATCACTATTATGAAATTTCCTTTCTTGCTGAATCTGAAAAAGCTCAAAAATGTCACTCTTCCCATGAATTAAGAAATTCTAGAAGAATGTTTTAGAGAAATGTCAAATAGTTTTGTAGAAACAGTTCATCTCAACAATGCTTTTAATTTCATTATTGTTTTGATCTTAGTTTTAATTGATTATATTCTATTACATAAACTAAAAATGAACTTAGTTACATTGTTTTTAAAGCTAAATTTTGCTATTACCATTAAAAATATTGTTAGAGGAAATAGTTTACTCTGAAATGCTCCAGTAAAATTAAATCTGTATTTTCCAGTGGGAAACTGCTCCATCACATTTTTCTTTTTTTACCAGTTTTAATTTTGATCAGGTGTAGTACTGTGCTAGAATTCAGAGATATCTGATGGATGTTCTCAATTATATCCAATACCTGTGGCTACTACAGGCCACGCTGACAGTCAGGAATAATCAGCATTTAAAGATGCCTGGATATAGGGAAGAAATGCATTACACCTTCTCAAGCAGTTACACGATGGATGATTCTTCTTATACTCCCTTATTGCAGAGATCTTCAAATGTCTGCTTAAATAGGAGTCATGCAAAGCCACCTTTATATTGGATATTGCAGATATAAGCTCTCTATATGGACATGAACAGACTAAATATTGCAGTACCTTAGATTTTATGACTTGGCAAGAAGCTAAGTAGAGTGGAAAGCTGTAAAAATAAAAACTTTCAGCTCCACTAAGATGAAAACTGATATCTAAGATATCAGAAATATAGCTGCTGGTTCACGTAACTAAAAACCTCATCCTCCCAAAGGGTTCTTCTCCCTCTCCCCACACCAACTTGACTAAAGCTGATACGATGCCAAGGGAGATGACTGTTAAGCATGAGTGTTACCAGTTTGCCGAAGTGACTCATCTCTACATCTTTTAATCAAACCTAGATTTTTCAGTCTCTGATTTCTTCCAGGAAAGATTCTGAACAGAAGGTCACAGCCTCAGGCCCGGTCAAGGTAGGACAGAAATAATGATTTTAAGGAAAGCACTTCTGGAGGCATTTATCAAGGGTAGCAATTGTTCTCATCATGTGAGGCATGCCTGTCCTCAGCAGTTTACAATGGTAGAGGGGTTTCTGAATATTCACTGTTGTGGCTGAAGGTTAAACCTGGTCAAGGATATTTGATAGGTCATATTTTCAATAGAATGATTTCTGAAGTTGGGTATGGAATGTGTGTCCTGGAAAAAATAGCAGGAAAGACCCAAATAGTAAATAGCTGAGTGGTTGAGATACTCAGATGAGACCCAGACTATGCCTCTGCTTTGGATTATGTAGAACAGGGATAATATTCCAGGTAAGCACCCTAATCAGCCATATGGGACAGCTGCCAATCTTTTACTTTATAAATATTTATTAGTTCAGAGAAAGAAAATGGACACAATAGCTTGGTGGTTAGAGCAGGAGTGAGTCTGGGAATCAAATCAAACTCCAGCCAAAACGTGGTCTCAGACGTTTTTTTTTTTTTTTCCAGTCAGAACTAAATGTGAAATGTGATGTTGAAATAGAACTGCCTCAGTGAAAGATTAACCAGAACTGGAGCAAAACTAAAACATGTATATGTTTGAC
The DNA here is from genome assembly GCF_026419915.1 of Harpia harpyja. Classification (NCBI taxonomy): domain Eukaryota; kingdom Metazoa; phylum Chordata; class Aves; order Accipitriformes; family Accipitridae; genus Harpia; species Harpia harpyja. The sequence continues at coordinate 28,295,723 of NC_068953.1, forward strand.
TGTGCCAGAAAATATATAGAATGGACCTAACACTTGGTCTTGGTTGAGTCCCCTATGCTTTGCAACACAGACAGCCAGAAAATCAGCTAGGGACAGTTGAATTCACCATCTGCAAATGGACATATACTGGGTATGACAGAAGCCAGCAGATGTAGGGCCTGATAGGCCGCCGTACAGGCTAGCAGTCCATTTCTGTTACTATAAATTAGGTCTGAGTGATTTGTCCTACTTTGGGCTGCAGACAACTCAGGATGTGAGGAGTTGTAACACTGGCTTACACTCTCCTTTGCTATTCTGTCTGCTATGCCAAGTAGGAATTTAATACATATAAAGAACTAGCCTAACAAGTTTTGAAAGCATCCCATGTGAAAACTTGCTTTAAAAAAGAAGAAAAAAGATTAGCACTTTCATTACTGAGGTAATGCAAGTTCCATATAATCTATAAAGTTTTAAACAAAGAGAGGAAAAAAAAATTTTCAAGGCCATTTTTTGGTATCAGAAGATGAGAAAATGTGATGCCACCTCTAGAAAACCTGTAACAGCAATTATCAGAACAGTTTATTGTGCACAACAATTTTAAATGAGACGAGACCATAACTTTACTTAAGCCATAACGGGAAGAGAGCATCTAACATCAGGTAGTTGACAGCAGCAGAAGTAACAAGAAGCAGAGTCAGAAGAGCATTACTGATACAATAAACAGTACTTTTCAAGAGGAATTTTATAGCTTTTAGATTCTGTTTTCTTATGTACATTTAAGATAGGATAATTCCAGCTGAGTAATGAATGTGTCCTTCCAATTGAAAAGTCAATATTTAACATCCATTGTGTTCTGGTTTGTAGGACATACTCCATTCAGATAACAGTGATTTAAATCAAATTAGCTCCAGAAATATATGGAAGAAACATTGAATATGTGCCATAAATCAAAAGCACATATTTTACAACTCTAGACTTATCACAACACTCCTATCTGCAGACTTAAGATCAGTACATTGTCTCCCTCTGCTCACTGTGTTTATCTTAAAAAGGGTGACATAAGATTCCTTTGCATTAACCCACAAAAGCCTTTTATTTGTCTACCTATCAAACATTTTGAAGACTGTATTTTAATAGTTCCAGGCTACTCTAATGCTTTGTCAACATGATGGAGTTTGCATTTGTTAATTGATAATAATTTAGCAAGTGTTTAATCTCACATTTCTCCCATTGTGCCTTCTCAGATTGTGGATAACAGTGGCTTCATATTTTTATTTTGTAAATTTAAATCCCTAAGTGAAATTAACTATGATTGGAGTTATGATTATTAGGACTCTAATAATACCACAGGGTCCAATTCTTCTGTTGCCCATGTGTAGCTTTTACATTGGATTTAGACCAACAGAACAAAACATTTTATTGCTGAGGCAATGAAAGCATGTTAACTGAGATCTGTAACACCATTTTAGGGAGGAAAATATTATTATTTCTGTTTTACACATGAGGAAACAGACATGGACAGACAAAGACATTCATCGAGTTGGTCTCAGTTCCATTCCAGCTGTTTTAAAATCAGGAAAATTAGCCTGAAGTTCTTTCAGGCAATACATTCAGTTTGGACATATATTACTGATTTTATGCAACTATTCTGCACGTCCCTTTTTGTTGTGGGATATGTTGTATTAAAGCACAGACATATATGATCAGCATGTACCCATGCCAAATGTTTTTTGTGATTTTTTTTTTTATAAATAAAATTGTACCTTTAAAATAAATAGAAGATCCTTTTTCCTCTGTATTTAGATGTTCTTTTTAATGGAAACATGAAGACCTTTGACCTCACAGAACAGAGGAGGAAAGAGACAAGACAATGGTAAGGTACACAATTGAAGTTTTATCCAATGCTTTTGAATATAACAGCACAATATCAAGTGTCTAAAATAAGAGTTATAAATATATCCTTAAATGGATGGAAGGAGGGTTACAGACACAATGAAGAAGACTTTGTAAAATAGCTGTATTAGATGCTTTCTTTCCCTTTTTTTAATAAGAGAGTTTAAAAAAGTAAGTGACGAATGGCATCATACATTATCCTTGCTAATGTTTCAATGCTATGACTCCAACTGGTATAAATCATTCACTGCCTTTATACACACTTCACCCATGAATGCAATAACCTGATGGATCACTAAAAATAATTAAAATGTAAGGGGATGACTGATTTGAGATATTCCTATATGCTGTCCTGTGTGGCTTGAAAAATCTTTCATTGTGCTCAAAGACAGAAGTGGAATATCAGATTTTATAAGCTATGTAGCAAAAGATATAGTTAAGTTTTGGATGAAGAACTAACTGATAAGAAAGGTAATGACAATTCTTACTGATCCTGAAAGTCAGTTACATACTTTAATGAACGCAGCCATGGAAATACATAAAATGGTGCTAGAAATGACCTTCTGAGGTCAACTAATCCAACTGCTTCTGGAAGGTGAGATGAATTAGACCTAAAGTACTGCTGACAAATTCTTGTCTAGCCCATTCTTGGAAGTTCCAGTGCTGTAGATTTCATTGCTAGGACCATTTACTCCAGTGCTGGATGCACTTCATACATGGATCACTAGCAATTATGCCAGGTATTGGCATGTACATTTTGAATTCCTGGTAAAGTCATTATGTTGTTTCTTCTCCACAAAAAAATAGGAGTGTCTGGTGCACCACTATATCCCATCTATTTGACTAGTAATTATTACCTAAATACTCCAGCTCTTCTCTACCTAGCTACCAGCAGCAGACATGATCCAAGATGGCTCAACTGCTTCCTCCCCATCATGTGATGTACATTCTCAAAGCTGATATTACAGAAGAATACTACTAATGATGTGTCTGAATTTCTACAGTTTTGCAGATGATTTTTCAAAAGTTTGTTGACGGTGGTGGTTCTTTAAGAGATGCACAAGAAGTCTCTGTAGCATATTGGTTCTTATTCTCTGCCTCTGTATGCTGAGCTGAACTGCTGAGAGCAGGCTCTGTGCTTGAAAAGCTTCATTAACAAAAAGTGTTTAATTTCTCTCATTCTTGGCGATCTCCATTCCTCTAAGAAGTTGAATGAAAGAAGAAAACAACCTGGAAACAGTACAGCACTAAACCCAAGTAATTGTGAACAGACTACACGAACTGTTCAAGAACTCAGGCATTTCCTTGGGAAATCGTGTGTATATGTATATATATATATATAAAAATATATATATATATAAAAGTGGGAGGATTTTCTTCTAGAAAAGGTGACATAAGGACTATAAATAAGGTATTTGCACACTGAAATGTAAGACCAAACTAAAAAGTCCATATCACCTGCAAATAGCTTTCATAATAAGTATAGTATATATTTAACAGGGGAAAAAAGTGGAGAAAGTTGCTGTTTTCATCCTGAATGCTCTTTTGGAAAACAGAAATTCAGTAGCAGCTTGACTGTACTTTACCCACTAGGTTTAAAGGAATATGAAGCCATCTATCTATAAGTATCCCTCAGATAATTATGCAAAACATCAACTGCTTTTCAAGATCTGTGAAGACTGGAAAGTATGTCTGGGTATTTTCTGCCTGCCAGTGACACCACAAACAATGTATATGAATAATGTTACCTTTGTGTTTTGACCGCAGAAGGCATTCAGCAATTGCAATAATAATTCCCCAGACAAATGGTATTAGCTACATAATAACAGAAGATAGAAAAAAAATAATTTGATAAACCAGTCCAGATCCCAAATGAAGAGGAAAAGATCATAGATACCCAGATCATGAAAAAAGAATTTTGGTAAATGGGAAAACAGAGGCATCGGGTACAGCAATTGTTTGGCTGTACACTTCAGCTGAGAAGTTTGAACTCTATGACTTGGTGCAAAATGAGACAATCCATATAATTTTACCCAGGTTGCACCAGATTTACATCACTGAACTCTCATGAATTCACAGCAATTGTCCTCAAATGAAGTAACGTGGCACATGAAGCCCTCCCATGTCTATTAGTTTTGCCCAAATAATTTCTGCTTTACAGTATATTTGTATTGCAAGAGTGAGAGCTGATTTCATTAACCAAGGAGAGAGTCCCTACCTGTCATCGACTGAAGTATATGGTACATTCATATTGCAGGTGTGAGAAGTGATTCCATCAACCTGGGAGACAATCCTTACCTGTCCTCAGCTGATGTATATGGCTAGCTCTGTAATTCCCTCAATAAATTTGTTGGTGCCCGTGACATTGCCAGACAGTGGTTGCATTCCAGTTACTCTTCACTGCAGCTATACTTCCTAAACCCTGGAGAAAGCCAGATAACCTTTAAAGTAGTATTTATCTGCATCAGACCTTCAGTCCTAAGCTGAACTCACTTATGACATAGGGATAAATTAAACTCACTGGCTTCAGAGAATTACTTCTGAGTTTTTCCAATGCACAATCAGATCTGGGAACTAAAACTTACTGATAAAATCAAATATATGAAGCTGCTGCAAAAGCTATTTCACCACCACCTTCTCAACTGCCAGTGAAATAAAAGGAATGGTATAGATTGGATTAAAACTCACAACGTTTAGTCAGACTAGCCAAGGTTTCCTAATTCTAAAAGTAATTGCAGGTATATTCTAGCAAGCTAGCAGCTGACCTTGAGCAAAAAGAAATATTCAGCAGAAGGTTGATTAGCCTTAGGAATGGATACAGTGTACTTAAAACAAGGCAAGCCACCAAAAGAGAGTGAAGTAGTCTAATTTTTTTTTTGTTTGCAGGAAGACAGAGGCGTGAATCTTAATTTCATGAAAAAAATGCAATAAATATCAATATGGTCACTGTGTGCTTGAGAGTACATTGAACCAAATGAAAGGAGGGAAAGGAACTGCAAGCAGGAATCCCACACTGCTGAGGGAAGGAGGAGACATAGAGGAGACAACCAGAAGGGGGAGAGAAGGACCTGGGAGGGGGCTTTGGCTGGCTCTGAGAACTGTCTTCAAGCAGAGTCATCAATTTAAAAGCACCACTGAGCCCTGGGCAGCTGGTAAATACCATAGGAAAAACAAGGAAAGGGAGAGAAATCTTCAGTTAGTCCACAATGAGGAAACAAATGCAAAGGAAAAAAGCGTAGTGTATTACTGTGATGAAGATTAAGTAACATACCCAATTCTAACGTATGGCCCATTTTGCAAGAAGGAAAATTAACATAATGTGATAAACTGAGGAGATTCAACAAATCATTAAACCTTTGTAAGAGTGGATGTTCCAAAGCATCAGCATAAATTTCAAAATCACCCATAATGAAAAGTCTTAATGAGTGAAGAATCAAATCAGGAGTCAGCTTAGGCCATTAGGTAACAAATCAGAATGAATAGTTGGTTGGTGATAGAAAACCTAAATGGCATGAACCGAAAAGCATGCTGAAGGAATAACAGTTTAAAATCAAAAGGGTGAAAAAAGCAGTAGCCAAAGCAGTTCAGACAAACAGAGGAGGACCATTACATTTGGGTAGACAGATCTCCACAGAGAGCATACATCACTAGGAGTGTCTTTTTTAGCTGGAACATACAGTGGTAATTTCTTTGTACTGGGAACAAGGATAGAGAATTCAATTAAATTGGCTGAAAATTGGATGTGTCTTTAGTAGTGCTTCCAGGATGTTACTGTTATTTCATGTACCTCAGCTGACAACGTTGCAGGTGTCAGACGTTATGGGAGTGCTCAGAAGAAATCAGTTTTTGGTTTGAATTATGGTAAAAAAAAAGCCTGAAGATTAAGTTATCCCTTTAATCACTGGGATTTGATAAAAACCCCACTTTGTCCTGGACCTGTGGTCACTTCCAACAGCAGAGGGCTCTCTGTGGCAGGCAGTCTGGCTGGGACTGATGCCCTGGAGCACCAACCACCTTCACCACTGGTGACTGTGGACCCCAAATTAAGTTGGTTAATCACAAATATTTCTGAGATGGATGAAACATTGTACTGATCTGACATTTTTCACACGGAGACTCCCTGGAAAGACCCCTCCAGAGTGATAAAGCATCAAATCTGCCATCGTGTTCCAAGAAGGAATATCAATCTACTGTGCTCTATCCAGATCATGGGATGCATTCCCTTCCAACAGATGCAATACATATTTCCACATCAAGGGAGCTATATTTGGCTCAGGCACTGCACTAGGTAATGCAGATCCATAAAACTGTTCCAAAAGTGCCTGTATTTTGAAAAAGAAACAGTAAATATTTTGGCTTAGGAATTTTCCAAAAAATCGTATTTCTTTAATTTTGATATGTTTAGAGCTGAAGAAGGAGTCCTCACAAAGTGAGAGTTGTTGATCATCACCAAAATTAAAGCCAGCAGCAGCAACTTCAGCTGCATAATTTTACTGGATAATTTTACTCATATAAGTAGTTACAGTTGGTTGATTCAGGTCCATACTATGGAGAAATATGTTCGTAGTTGACTGTAGTGAGTCTGCAGTTGTGTCTTAACCAGGGCTGTCAGCAACTACAGAGGTTTTGATTAATAATACTCCCAGATTTGGGACAGTAAATGGACAGTTTTATCCGTGTTCAGGTAGGTACGTTGGGAACTGCTAATAAAAGTAGTAAAAATCAATCTGTAATGCAACCTGACAGATTATCAGCCATAATGTTTTGTTTTACATTTCTTTAAGTATATTTTTAAGTAGTACTTCTGTATCATAAATATTGCTGTTGTAACTGCATCTCTTGGAGTTGAAGTAGATCTATGAATATCCTTTTCAGAGACACTTACATGTTGTAAACAGTGCTTTATATGGCAATAGTTTGTTGGTTGGCTACTGAATATTTCCATCTGTTTGTAGAATAGCATAAAGAAAAGTATCATCTAAGTTAGTCCTAAAAATGTCTACTACCTTTCCTAAATATCACTTCCATTTTCTAGTTTGATCTACTATGAAAAAATAGCTTATTATAAATCAATCTAACCTTATACAATTGAGTCTACAAAAAAAAGGACTATATGGGATAAGAGAAAGACTACAGATCCTTTCAGAAGTAGCATTTCAAAAGCCAAGTACAGCTGGAACCAGACATTTTTTTGTAGTAAGTGTTGGTCTTTGGTAACAAAGCCTTTCTCCAGTGATAAAAGGCTCCCTAACAGTACTTTAATTGAAACTTTTTATCTGAATGTTGCCTGAACCTCTGCTAAATGCTACTTTCTTGCTTCAATTCAAATTTTCTTAATCTTCATTTTCACGTTGAATATTGGTACATTGTCTGCCTCATTATGCTAAAGAAAGATGAAGTGAGCTATTAACATGCTGAACAGCCTACGAGATGTTATGATATAGAATGTCATTCATTTTTATGAGTTGGCTGTCAGTGTGTGCTGCAATAAAGTTATAATTTCTCACTGACAATATGTGATGTCTGGAGTCGCTGCACAATCCTTATTAAAATTTCAATAATTGTAAATCAAAGGAAAGCAAATACGACTTTTATGAAATGGTTGCTTCTGAAAGTCAAGGAGTACAAAGTGGTGGAATATAAACCCAGAACACTATTCTTGTGCTGTTCCATCATCATCCTACAGTTTTTCTTCTCTTGCACAAGGCAGGGTGTGCTTGGTAACATATACTGTAAAGTTCTCAGGAGAGGCGTGCTTATCTTGCTGGCATTATAGCAATTGTGAAGTACTGCTTGTTTGTTGCTCTTTACTGACTCTACCTTTATGTGGCTCTGAATGTCATCAAAACATTTCCAGAAATGTTTATTGGCACAATTTATTATAGTTCTTCATCAGTAAAGTCAGGTGTCTTTGGAAGCAGTTATATGGCTTGACAGTGAGAAAAGTTAGAAGAGATTTCAGGCAGCTTATATGCATACACTGGTGAGCAAGGGTTTCAAAGCCTGTTTTCTTATGACTTTCCACAGTTGTGGAAAATAACAGGGATGGATTTACGGTAGGGTCTTTAAAATGTTTGAAGTGTCTCGGACAGTACGCAGGGAAATGAATCCCAAATACAAAGTATCTTCTGTATACATACAGCTGTGTAATGGCTGTATCTTTATTTCTACTGCTATTATTACTGTTTCAAACCAGAAATGTAAGAAGTCTCTACCACTGTCCAAAACATGGTGATCTTTCATTTTGAGCTGGACATAATCCAGATGACCAGAAGTTAAAGTTGTTGTAAAACATGCCCTCAAAGTAACAGCTTTTTGGAGTTATTAGATAGAGACCAAAGTGTCCCAGTCACTGAATTGACTGCACAAGGTCTCGATGTTGTTGGGGCATTTGGAACTACTCTAGCACTTCTTCTCCCTGTTATTTTCAGTTCCATTCAAAGTCATCATTACTTGCAAATCACTACATGACAAGCTGAATAAAGGCATTCATTGAATGTTTATAAACACTGTACATGGGATAAATAATTATATAGATACGTTTTTGAATTTTCTTCAGTAGATTTTAAGTACCAAGAACCAGTCAGACTCCTGGGGCTCCATATAGTTATGGTATAAAGGCTGTGTACCCTCTACTCTGCCACGATATCAGGAATGTTTACACTACACAGGGGTATGCCAATAGGCAAAAATATATTTAGATACTTCAGTATGTAACATCACTCCACTTCTATTACTTAGGCTATTCTTCATTATTCAAAAGTGAAGTAATTTCATGACTGCATCTGGCATGTATTCTAAATGTTAACTAAAATCTTTATTTCTAACTATACTCCTCTTCTAAATTGACTAACTCTACTAAAATTTACAGCATAACAGCAACACTCACATGTCAGATACAATAGATACCCTTCAGTGTCAAATCTCCAGTATATCAACATCTCAGATGTACTTCCTCAAGACAGAACAGTCAGCATGTGTCCATGCACAAACAAATGCAAAGCTCTGGTCAAATGCAAAGCTCAGTCTCTGTTCTTGCACGGAAATACTTGTGCACAATTCAAGCAACTGTATTTGAAAAGGTGTCCCTTCATGTCAGTAGCATACGAACACAACAAATAATGCATGCCGGTTCTCCCAAACTTGATTTATTACCACAAGTGCCTTACCATTGCTGGAAAAGTTTTATAGCTAGCAGCATAAGTCAAAGAACAGCTGCCCACGTCTATCAGAAAGCTCCCTTCTGGAAAAAAGTAATGATTGACCAACCTAGCCACAGGAAATAATCTCTACAATTGTTTCCCTAACATTATGTCTTCTCACACGGCCAGACTATCATATAGTGAGATTCTAGCCTACACACCAAGACAAAGCGAGAGAGAGATACAGAATGTTATAGTGAGACAAGACTTTCACAGAAACCTAAAGGAATGAGGTACGCAACTCATGATGGCTCAGTACCTGTGAAAAATATGCTATTTTAAAGATGTCAGCTGAAGACAACTGGTCTAATGAAGGATAAGACAACTCCAGCAAGCAAAAACACTTCAGCTGATACAGTAATGTTTGAAGATTTCTTTGGAAGGAGAAGTTTCAGTGGCAGTCAAAGGATCAAACATCTCTTGCCACCTAAAACAGCTGGGAAGCTAAACATATGGTCTGATTTTCTTTGTTTGATATATTTGGTAGATTATCATTTGAAGACAAATACCTGAAAGCTCACCCTAACTACCAGCAAACGAGTGTGTAAACAGACAATCTCTAATGCAGAACAATGTACTGGTGACCGTACTGGCTGACATTTTGATATCTAGCTATACAGAGGTTGCATAAGTCATCCGAAACATCTGATACAGACTAGCAAATACTCTCATGATTTCTGTTTTTACTGCTTCTTGGAAAAAGCATTTGGACAAAGTTGTAGGAACCTTACTGTTTTTATAGAACTGCTTCTCAAAGCACTTTTCAAATAGATTTACTGTGAAAAGACTTGGAATGACAGAAATATTAGTAACAATAAATTCTTCAAACCATTAAAAAGATCTAAAACCTTGTTTCTATATACTAGCATGTAATTATTTTATGGTCTGATATTTTGTGAATGGCCAAAGTTAGAAACACATGCTTCCATGTAGTATATACTTCAAAACATGTAACTGGAAATCCTGTAATCCCAGCTGTGTTATGGAATGTAGTAAGTGTGTCAAACCTAGGTGTTAGTCAGGATATTCAATTTACGATCTGTCACAGTTCTGGGAAGGGGGAAGATGTGTCTGTCTTAGATGTGTGGCATGCATAATTTGGTGGGGAAAATTACATATTTTCATATTGTGGTAGGTACTGTTTCATGTTTATATCATCTGTATGGAAGTCTGAAATATTGGCCATAGAAGCAGCTAAGTCAGAGGGCAAAGTGAAGGGGAAAGATTTTATTTCAGGTCTCTCTACATTATGTCATGGCTATTCGAATTAAGGCAATTATACCCCAGAAACACACACACACACACATACATATATAAATGCATGAATTTATTAATTTTACTAAAAGACTTCCTCTGCTGCTATCAAAACCAATCAAAAAGTTACATCAGATTTCAGTTGATATAGGATGACTTATTTAACAGCAAAGTTACTTGGGTATAATGCAGACATTTCACATTCACTTTAGTAAACACTATCAATTAGTACAAGTGTACTAAGATGCACACACACAAACAGAGAGGAAGTTTTGGCTTTGTAATTCTGCAGTTCTCTTTTTCCTTCCCCTGTGCCTCTCTGTTTGCTACCTGAGCAAGCCATCTGCCAGCCAAGGGTCAGAGAGCTCTGCAGTGAACACCTCAGCCAACAGTACAGTGCTAACAAGTGACACCCAAGAACATGGCACTGTGTAATTTTTCCTTGTTTCTCAACCTATTTCTTAATAATTTATTTGATCATCAATCTGTAAATGTCTGTATATCAAGGGTTAATTTTTAAAGGAATCAGATGATGACCAGAATAAAGCCAGATCTGATATATTGGACTTGCAGGGATATGCATGTTTTGTGACTCCTCAGTTCAGTAATGAATGAGTATTTTACAAGGTATATCAGCATTGTTAGTTTTGTCTCTTAACAGAGAACACCAAATCCTTGTGTGGTCCTTAGCATTTAAGCTATCAAGAAGAAATTGCATAAACAACGGCCAAACCTTTTAAGACTGAAGTACTTAGTATTCTTCCATTTAGCAGCAAGTTATGAAGTTTCATTTAAAAAGGGTAATTCTACCAATTAGCTCATCCTGCTCAAACACACACATACCGTTGGGAAATATAAAAATGGTTTATTAAATCAAAAGATATGACTGCACTTCAACTAGCACATGGGCATTAGAGATCCCATATTCCCTATAGATTAATCCCCATGGCATCACAGGCTGATTTGGCTTGCCAGTATTACATTAGTAAACCATCTAATCCAATTTAGAGCTGGCCAGGAATGTTCCATCCATTACGGTATTTCTAGTGTCATTAGAAGCAGACTGATCGAATAAGCATCCTAAATCAGCCTGCAGCATGCAAGTAAATCACTGTGACTTGCCCTGCAAAATCTTTTTTCAAATAAAAATTAAGGGAAAAGAAAAAAAAAAAGAGCCATGTAATAAGATGGAAGCTCTCTGTATGATTTTGATTTCTGAACTGTTGTGGCCAGCAAAATTTCTTGGTACTTCAGTACATATTCTTCTCTCTGTAAGGTAGTAGTGCAGAACATAGCAGATTTAAAGATACGAGAAGATCCTCATTTTACGGCAAGCTTGTTTTCAAGGAAAGCAGTGGAAAACCCCCCACAATAAACAATAACAAACAAAGTAGGCTGAATGAGGGCAAAGCATGATACTACTCTCACAAATAAAATCTGCTGTATAAAATTGGAGTAACCATAGTAATAAAATCTATCAATCAAATATATTACAATGTTGCAAGAGAAAGGATGAAAAGAGAGTCCAAACTTTGTATTTGCACAAAATGAAAAACACTCAAGTGCATTACAAAACCAGTATTTTTATTCCAAACAGGTATACCTGAAAGAAAAACAGTTCTTCAATAAAGAAGTAAATACAAGAATAAAATGTTGGCGACAGTTCTTTGAGATGATGCAGCTATTGGAAAGATTTCAGAAAAGGGCTAGGCTCCAGCTTTTAAAAGCTAGGAATCAAACTGAATAAAATCATCAAAATGGCATGTAACCTTTGCTGCCCTCTGAGACCTATCACGTTGCACCAGCAGGGCCACACAGGCCTCAGCTGCACTATTTAGCAATCAGCCATAAAAAAGAAACACTGCACCAATGCACAAGTTAGTAAATACCTGCTCCTGTTCAGTAAGATAAGGGGTCTCATGTATGTGAGTGATTCACATTTGTTTAATGGCAAAGTTGCTCTGCTGTCAGTCAAACAGTTCTTAATCTTGTCTGGACCCTTTGCATAATAACTGAGTTAGAAAGGAAACTGTATTGATTCTTTGTATACTAACTACAGAAAAAGTTAACAGCTATCCAGAAGTGTAGAAATGGACATGGCAGGAATTATTTTCACTGCAAATAGTTATATATGTGGACCAAAGACAGTTTTGCAGTAGAGGAAAACATGTACAGATCCAAGACAGGGTGACATTCTTGAAACGTGCACAGATAAGAGATGTTTCTCGAAATTCCTTTCTTGGATCTTCCTTCCCACCTCCCTGAAAATACTGGAACCTTGAACAACTAAACTTGGATTATTAGGGGAGGGGATGGGATTTTACAACTAAAACAAATGTTTTACATTTGCAGGTTTTCATTCTTTTAATGAAAACGGATCTCCTTTACTTTTGAAGGAAAACAACCACCATCTATGAAAGGGAAAAAAAAAACCCAAAACAACCATCACAACAAATGCTTAATTTTCTGCAAGAAAAAGTTGAAGACAAAATTTTCAATGCAGTTTATTCAGAATCCTACTCAAATTTCTCTTCAAAAATTAAATCCTTTCACAGCACTACATTGAAAACCTCAGTCTTAAATTAAATCCATCTGAGAGAAATAAAATGGGAGAAATCCTATCAAATCCAGTAATCCATCCTTAAACACAATGACAAACTTGCACCAAGCCTCTGCTCTTGTTTTTCCATGTCCTTTAGATCCCAACAGGCCTGTCCCTGGCAAACCCTTCTCAGCAGGACATGAAAAACCACATTCAGCCAGCTAGAGCTTGGGAAATCTGTTCTATCCTTTGCTTACACTAGCTATACTGGTGCCAAACATTATTATTGTTATTAATAGCACAAACCCAGATTGCAGCAGTAAATCATATTCCTCCCAGAGCTGATTACTTGTCAAATGTTTATCATCGGTGTAAATGACAAATGTACCTGATTAACAAAATCCAAAGGCTTGTTCTGAGGTAAAAAGGCCTTAGCCTTGCAATTTCTCTAATGAACTTCCCTTCTGGTCCACAGTAGAACATGTCAGATTTACCAAATCCAATTTCTGAATAAAAGTGCAAATCCTTTGTAGAACCAATGAGTGAGCACTAGATTGAATTATGGCCACATATTGCTTCTCTATGAAACAGCAGGTTGAAGAATCACACTTTGTTCTTCCCTTCTCTTTTGCAAGGCATAGAAATATTTTGCTTCCTTACTTTTCCCTCTGGTTTGGCATAGCTGGGTTGGAAGAACATTGGGTGAGGACACTGGTGAGAAGGATACAATTCTTCCTTGTTCTCCTTTGCCTCTCAAGAGGTGAGTACAGATCCAATGTTCCCCTGTCCACAAGTGGTGGTCTAACCTGTGTACCTCGTGTTTCCTTGCCAGAAATCTGTTTTCCCTGACACACTATGAAAATAGAGTCTTCTCACTAATGTTAGGCCCTAGTCTGAGATGCCAACATGGAGGAGAGTAGGGAATGGGGGAGAGAGGTACTTCTGATAGACAATTCTGCCTGCCACTAACTAACCTTCCCTATAGCAGTGACTTTCTGGGCATTGAACAATCAACCTGATGTCTCAGGTAAATGCCCAGAGAGCTAAGTGGGTGAACCCAGATCCAAATGTCCACACCTTAATCATTAGACTGATGGGGGAGGCACACTGTGGTTTGAAGTCTTATCACTATAAGGACATAATGGAAACTCCATTTTTGAGTGCTCACCCATAAGATAGATTCTTACTGTTGAGTCCTTCCAGCTGTCAGTCAAGTTCACAGGAGCAGCTGGTCCTCAGTATCTTCAAAACTCAGATGCAAAATGGCACAAGGTGGGCATCTGACAAAGAAAAGGCACAAATTCACTGATCACCTTGGTGAAGACGCAAAGATATTTCCTGGCACAGAAACAAGTAACACTTTGCCAACTCTATATAGTGGTCACAGTTCTAGCAAAAAAGACAATACAGAGATAAAACTAAATTTTCTTCTGACATGACTTCAACTAAGTGAAAGAGATAATACCAGGAAAGGATTTAGCCTCATGTCTATAGTACCAAGAAAATTCTCACTCACTGGCAGATTTTATATGCAGCAAGTTGAAAGAAAAACTAAATGTTACCATGACTGAGCTTGCATTTCCTGATATCTCAAAAGGCATTTGTTTCCCGAAGGAGAGCATTAAACAAAGAGGCAAAGGTTACGTTCCTACACACATCATAAGTGCTGAATGTTACTTGTGATGAATATTTTTGCTTACTATAGATACAGCATTTCTAATGAGTGCATCAAGGTGCATCAGTGGAATGTTTCAACTGCTCGTCTACAATTTTGCTAGCTCCTGTATATTCAAACTAGTAGTTGTCCTGAAAAGACTACGCTGGATATGTGCAAGGGGAGCACACACAGACACTTTTTGATCAGCAAGGCAATTTCCTGGGGCAATGTGCTGATCAACACACTGAGCTGAAACATCTGCAGGATAAAGGATTGTGTCTGAAAACCCTGTGTTTGATGCCCATAATTGTCACAAAGTCATTGCATATTCTGCTCAATGCTTTTCTGTTTCAGCACTTTCTCACTGTACAAAGAAGCTCCAGCAGCCTCTTAAATGTGGTTGGTAACTCCAAGTACATTTGGGATATCAGCCAGAGAGAAAGGCTTTTCTTCTGTATGTTTTGCTGCCTTTCTATGAAGTGACAGAAAAGATACACATTTGCCATCTTTGCTGGGTTTCCCCTTACAGGAAAAAAAAAAAAAAGAAAAAAAAGGAGAGCTTGAAATAACAATTTTTAGTATTACTACTGTTTACATTAGAGAGGCTTAAAGCCGCTTAAAATCTGTCATGTTACTATCTAGGTAGGCAGTTTTTAAACTGTATAGTATTAACTTTTAAAACTACAGCAATGTAAAAGTCTATTGTATCTCAAGACTGAGTTTGCAGAGCTCTCAAAGATGCTTTTCCTCTGTGCTAAACATGATTTGAAAAATACAAGTCAGAGCATTTGCCGTTATTCACAATGCACTGTGTGCTAGAGACCATACAGACAAGTAGAAGAGTAAGGCCCAGATACAAATGCACTCAACCCTGGCAGCACTAATCGTGGTTACCAAAGGAATTCACTGGAGACAGAAGACTAAGTGAGGTGCAAGACACCTAAGTGAAGGAATAGGGAATGCTAAATACAGAATTGTTTCTGAAGTTTTGCCTTTCTCTGTGAATATCTATTCCATACAGCATGGCACCAGAAAGGGCTACCTGAGCTCACTCCCAGTGAGTCTTCAGTGTATTGCTTCACCCGCGTTAAACTACTCCGCTGAGAAGCATCCTTGCTATACTGCTTTTGGTACTTGAGCTATTCTCAGCATGGTTAGTGTTCTGCCCAAATATACCCACTTCATTCACCCCTGGTTTCTCTGGGCCTAATCTTATGAAACCTTTCTATACACTGGCCCAGATCCCATCTGAGGGGTGAAGGGTGTCTCAACTTCAGACAGAGCCTGCAGTGTGGATGCTGGTAGCGTTTCCTTTGACATTGTGGCTTTGAACGTCTTCAGCCTGAAGAGGGCATAGGGAATAATCTCACATGTCCCAGAGCAATGCTTTTAGCTGCTCAAATGTTATATAAAGATTGGGAGCAGCTATACTGATACCAACCTTTGCACACCAGTGGCTGTCACTAGCTGAACTCGGTATTGTCAGTGTGTGCTCATGTGTTCTGCACAGGTCTTCATTTTGGACAGTCAAGTGCAAGAACACCTTGTCTGCCTTTCCAGAATGGCTGCAGCGGGAAGCAAGAACCCAGCTCAAGCAAAATGGGCAGACTGCCTTTCAAAAGGTGCGAAGGCTCCCTAGGCATTGAAGAGGCTGAGCAGGGCTTTTGTGTGATTCAGTCACTTGTGTTTTCATGTCCTAGTACAGAATTCTTTTTGATGGGCTAAAAACACTTCCAAAATGAATGAGCTAAATTTCCAGGCACTCTAACCTGCCAGGCATTTTCCCTGGCAGCAAAATCCCTCTCAGCTCTGCAGACAATGTTTAGCATACAAGATGGTTCTCCATTGCTTTTACAAACTGGGTCACAATGACATGCACATTTGGAAGCAGCGGTGAGTAAAAAGCCTTGCTTTTCCATCTTGCTCACACCTCCCAGTTGCCAGAGTAGAGTCTGCTTCTTCTCCGAATAGAAGGGTGGGTGGTTGCCAGTACTCTCAGTAAACAGAGAGTAAAAGCCATTTGTGCACATAGGTGAAAGTATCTGCAAGGGGACCACAGATTGCTTAGCCTTTAGCAGCTTGTAAGGTTTCATTTTAAAAATAGTCATTCAAAGTGCTTATGAGAGCCAAACAATCTCTAAACCCTTAATTACAGTGATCATGTAAGCTTTGGTTTATCTGTATTTTTTTAAAAATAGTAGAACATATTTAGTGATGGAGCTGGAACCTCAACAGCAAAAAACGCCCAAACCAAACAGCAAACCCTGCCCCGAACACAACAAAAAACCCCAACAACAACAAACACCCCTTCCCCCTCAAACAGGATAAAAATTTAGAACCTGATCCAGAGCCACTGGAATTGAATAGAAAAAATTCCACTGACTTCAGTACGCTTTCCTATCAGAAAATTTGCCCAGAACATGCTTTACAGCTAAATTAGAAAGCTCTGAATCACAGCCTTGTAATACAGACAGTCCAACAGATATTCTATTAGGGTCAGCCAAAAAAGATGCTGTTACAAACCTATTGATCTCTTTACCTTTCTGATCAAGAGGTGCCAGTGCCAATGGGAGGAAAAATGGCAAGGGTGCTTTGTCAGTGAAAAGGAGATCCAGAGCTCCTGTATGGGAGGCCACATGTACTAATCCTGTTTGTCTCGGTTGCAAAAGAATTCTTCAAAGTTAAAGCACTCTAAGGATTTATCAAGCACTTTTCAGTCTTCAACTGGATTTAGCAAGTGAAGCAGTTTCAAAGCTTGTAGATTAGTACTACACAATCAGTCTCATATAAATGGGCATGACAAGGCTCAGCTTGATATTTCAGGCAGTGACAGTTTACATGTTTCTGAAAACAAAGGTGCCATTCCACTTGCAAAACAAAGATGAAAAGATTGTTTTACACTTTTGTGAATTGCTTAGGAAGACGAGGGTTTGCCCTGTTGCCTGTTGTCAGATGACTCCTACTGCACTTGTGTTCATCACAATGATGTTAACAGGATTGGCAATGCTTAACAGGTTCTTTACAACTTGCATAATGTCTTGTTGAATAGTTAGATTTTAAAAAGTTTATGAAGAAAACCTGCACAGATACAGTTTTGGGGCATATTTATCATAAAAATAGATGCTAAACTCTGTTACCAGTAAGTGTAACTGAGTTTCCTGGAGCCTTCAGCGGGTCTAGGATTTCACTATGTGATCTTTGAGTACCAAAGACTTTCTCTTAACAGGAGGAATTGAAAGAAGGTTCTGAAGCCAAGTTAACCAATGTTATCATCTGTGGTCACTATTAAATCTTGTGTTCTCAAGCCTCGGGCAGAGAAACATAAATCACAGTAGGACGAAAAAAAGTTCATTTCTAGAGTTGTTTAAAAGAAAGACGGAAGAACTATGAAATTGTGGAATAATTCGGGGGTTTTTGTTTTTTTTTGTTTTGTTTTGTTTTTTTTTTAATCTCTAAAATTTGAAAAAGGAGAGCTTCATAATTAACCAAAGAAAGTGGGGAAGAAGCATTAACAAAAAAGTTGGCATTTTTCTTCAGTTTAATTATTTTTTCCTACATTTTCATATGGAAAGACGTTCAACCAGCTCTGCTTGTTACCTGGAGTCCTAATCAGGCATAAGAATATTAAAATCCCACAGCTAATTGAGTTCTAAGACCCAGAACACAGCATTCTTTCTCATTAAAACAAAGCCTTGGTTGGCATGCCTGGAAAGTCTGAGCCAAGCTATGCTAGTAACATACTGCCTTCAGTGAACATACTCTAGAAGAATACCGGGGGAGCGGCACTGAGCCCTTCAACCATACAGTAAGATTAACTTTAAGGTCTATTTCAGTAAATATTTCTTTAAGCAAGTAAGGAATCCTCCAGCTTCAGCTGGACAGTGAAGCGTGATATTGCTGAGTATTACCAATATTATTTATCATATACATGGCACTAGAATCAAACAGTACGTGCGTGAGTCAGTGGGCTTGAGTTAGGGCCCGTTGTTCAGCACATGTAAGAAGAGTGATAAAGTGGTCCATCTCTCACTGGGTGTAGTGTTTACATCTATATAGTTACCTCACCATTTACACCTTTAAACATTAACAGAATGTTCATGTGAATTGTACATATTTTGCCTCTGCTTTGCTACAGCTCTTGGGGTTCAAAATATGGCTTTCAGCTAAAAGAAACATCATTGTGAAAATACCGTCTGTCATTTGAAAGGCGGAAATGATCCTATTCCAGTATTATAACACAGTGTAGCTTAACTACAATAGTTCACTGATTAGCAATCAGTTTAGCTTTTACGGTATATTTGTATAAGTCTATAAGCACACTTGACCTGTGGTTTAAGCTGATAGCTTAAACTAACAATAATGTGGAAGAAGCCAAGTTACTAAAGGTGGCGGTTGCTGGCGCAGCTAGGAATCCTCCACCAGTTCCAACAGTAAAGACTTTGGCAAAATTTCCAGTTCTGCAGAAAGAACTGGACTTTGTGCGTTACTTCATTTTTGGGAAGGCAATTAGCTGAAACACATGCTGAAATATTAAATTATTTCCACCCTTCGGTACCTTATAAATAAAACAGCTTGGGATTAGGGAGTCAGGCTCACAGATATGTCAGTAGCAGTGAAACTTTTTCCTTTGGTTACACTTCTGCAATGAGCTCGATGATAGTAGGATTGCAGGAGTGAATTTGCATAGTCACATACATCTTAGTGTCTTTGAACAAAAGTAGCCATTTGGTAGTTTAAATTACCATTACCTGTTTGTATTTGTTCACAATACTACAGTTAGTCTTTGAAGAAATAAGCTGCCTGGGCTGTCTTGGTTAGTTGGAGATTCACAGTTGCAATAACATTAGAAATAAATATGATAAAAAAAATATGCTATCAACTTATTTTTCAAATGATTAGGTGCATTTTGTGTATCATTCTGAGTGAAAGGCATGATGCAAAATCACTTTTGCCAGCAATTTCAAATAAAGGCTCTGGTTTTAGGTAACATTATAAACTTACAGTGAACTAGGACAACATAATAATATGGCATGTCAAATTTATTTGTAGCTGTAGGCAAAGAAAAACGAAGAAGGAAGAACAGCTTCAGCATAGTATTAGAGCACAATAAAAAATTGCTCATTAAGTTTCATAAATTCCATTACAAAGTTTAATGCATATGTTTACATCACTAATGCAGACTGAAGCCTGTGTTACGAGGCTTTCAGCTGGAAATTGCCTCACTTTACAAATTTTCACCTAAAGTCCTTTAAACAATTATGTCAAAATATAAAGGCACTAAATACAAGCCCTCACAGCATTCTCCAAGCTTCCTAAGCATATCCTTATTCTTGGGAGTATGGTTTGTAAAACATCAAAATCAGATTGTCACACAGAGATTAAGGCTGGGATTTTCAGCAGAAGCTAAGGGAGTTAGGCACTCAGATCCTTGTGAATTTCAATGAGTCAGGAGCATACATTTCCCTTAGGCTCCTTTGAAAATCTCAGCATAAATATTAATAACTAACTTTTAACAAGCATTTCGTCATTGGTTTCAATCATCTCAGATATGCCAATGGCTATGTCCTTTTCCCCACAAAGATCTTCTCCTGTGTGCAAGTTTTTGGGAATGCTCTTATATGCATAGTATCACAAAAAGGATCTTATAAGCTTCTCCTGCTATTCAGGCCCAGCAGAGTTTACATATGCTAGTTATTGCTAAGATCTTTTGTGCCATCTTTTGCATCTGCCTGAGATGCTGTATTTTAAGAGCAACATCCAATTCACATCATGTAGTCTGATTGATATTATTCAGAGAGAAAACACAGGAAAGAAAACTCAGAGTTCAGAAGAACAAGAAGGTATAGATATTCTAATCACTCCATGAAGACATGTATCTTGTAAAAAGTCAAATGCTGACTCTTTACAAAAGTATTTAAATGAGCTCCAGTTTCACTTTAATTATACACAAGAACTACATTTTTTATACCTTTCTTTTTTAATTCCAGTGTTACTGCTAAGCCTTAACACCTTGGAACGTGTGTGATTTCACGCAGCACATGATGCTGAGAGTTATGGGTTTTTATTAGAAGCTACCTCAGATGCTGTGCCTACACAGTAACTGAAAAGGTACCCTGCACGTGTGTGCACTGGTACATCCAGGTTGTCATGCAGTTGTGGAAAGTCAAATATAATACAAACTGTACTTGCATGGATATTATGCAAACACAAATAATAGTTGTGTATTGCTCCACTCTGCCTTTTGTGTCAGAGAAGGAACTTGCTCTCAAAGTGAATTTGGCCTCAATATAGAATTCATGTCAAGTGAAATGCAAAACCTTAGCAAATTTGATGCTGATGTAGCTTATTCCACCATCATCTCCTTTGTTATCTGTTCCTCCTCTTTCTCAGAGGCATACTGTTTTCTGCAAGCCATTGATACCACTGAGAATGCTCAGTTTCATAACTGTGGGATGATGAAGCCATATGCAAATATCACTCTGCATGCCCTCAGCTTTTCTGCCTGAGCCCTCTAGACTCAATTTTCACCATTCACAGGGTGAAGGATCAATATCTGATCTTTAATAAGAAGGTATTAATCCTGGTTTCCCATTATCATTATTTTTTACTGCTTCTGCTGAATAATATTCTTGTTGTTTGATACTATTCTTCCTCTCTTCCTCCCCCCAGGTCACTCCATCAATTTATAAATTTCAAGATGTAACTCTGTTTATCCTAATATTTCTTCCTTTTGGTTCCACAAGGGGTTGACCTTGTGTCTTGCAGTCACAGCTTGAAGTCTTCACATGTGTCTTGTTAAACATGAAGCAGTTTATCTAACCTACAGTCTGGAAAATCCTGCAATGCTGATGCCCTACAAATTGGTTTATGAATATAGTTTGTTTCATTCATTATGCAAACAGGAGTCTGGTATCTATTATTACTCTAACAGCCTCAGTTTAACTTCTATTATAACAACATAAACATGGAACCACATTTAAGTGTCCTTATATGCTTTATATTTTCATTCAATCCTACTGGCAGGAGATGTGTGGCTGCTGCACGTACACAATAACCAATATTGCTGTGAAAAGCCAGTTCAGACTCATGATAATTCCACATATCCCCATTAAGTCCAAAGAATTTTGTCTGCTCACACTCAGGATAAATTTTTCTTTCTGGAAACTATACAAAAATCAAATATTTGCTTTGATATTTGATTCTTCCGTAGGTTCTGTTTTTATCCTGTTTAAATGTGTAACTCTGACAATATAAAAATGTAATAAAAAATAAAATACAGCATTACAGAGGATTGTGCAGTGAAAAATGAGAAAAGCTGATCAAACATATTTTAGGTTAATAACAGAATCAATACATGATTTCACATTCTGTCAGCTCCGAAATTGAACAAGCTATTCTCTGTCCCCAACAAGTTTAAAACGTATTTCAAGGGAAATGGTGTAAATACTGAAGAACCACCTTGCCTGGACACGAGACAGCAACCTGCCAGTACATACACGATTGCGACAGAGAGAAAGATAATGAACTTCTCTGCTTTTCCACTAGAATAGGACAGGATAGAAAATAAAACCTTACAATGCAACAAGAATTACTTAGACCACACAAGCAAACACCTCCTAGCTACTAGGACAGTTAGACATTGAAAGAACTACTTAGAAGGGTTGCAGAGCTTTTTAGAACAGGTAAGGCAAACATCTGCCAGAAACACTTCAATTTTTACTTTTGTCCCTGTACAGGGATTTGGATAGGATGCTTCTCCACGTCCCCGCTGGCCATGATTCTATGATTAATAAACAGATCATATGCTAACTAGGCGTGTTACAGGAGGAAACTGCAATAATGTGACATAACTAAGTTAAAAATTCTGCTTTTATACTGAGGCCCATGGAAGTCCCTCAAAGGTAACAGAATTGCCCAGACTGTGTTGCCTGTAAAAGTTGAGCAGACCTTCACGGAAGTCTTGTCACCAGTGCTGTCTTGGAGTGGCAGTGGCACCGCTGTGTGGGCTAAGCCTGCCACTCCGTGGCCTGGCAGATAGGCACAGCTGCAGCTGCACTACAGCCAAGTTACCTTTTTCTGCTCTGCGACTCAGAGATTCTTCAGAGAGCTATGGCAGGGCACATGAAATTTCTGCTGCAGAATCTTTATAACCTCCTCAATTCTGTTGTAGCAAAACTGCATTGAGTGCATTGTGTTCAGGCACCTGGCAGAGGGGTCTACACTTTCTTAACTAATAGATAAGTCAACTATGAGTAGAAGTCTGTTGCATTAAATACCAAAAAAAAAAAAGGATACTATCTCAGAGGAGAAGGAAGAGTGAATAGATTAGAGAATATTTAGGTAATTAAGGTGATTTCAAACAGTCTAGGCCCGATGATTTTAATCACAAAATACGCAGAGAACAAGCTGAAGAAATCTCAGAAGTGATTATCTATGGGAACTTGGAGAGAGAAGGGTTTACTAGAATGATAAATTCAGTCCTAATATTAAAAAATGGGGGGAAGGAGTAGCTGCAAAAAATTATCAGATAGATAGCTTGACTTCAACTCTTCGGGAAAAAAAGGGAAGTAATAAAATTCTTTGTAAGCACCTGGAAGACGACAACATAGGTAACAGCTGACATGGATTTTGCAAGAACAAATTGTGTCAAAAAAAATTCTCATTTCCTTCAATGATGGGGTAAGAAGGCAACTACCTAAGGAAGAAGCTGAGCACTATCCTGGGTCTGGTTCTACTCAAGGTTTGATCAAGGAGAGGTGCTTTCTAAGCTTGCAGATGACACCTAAGAGGGAAGGCCTGCAGGTATGCTAGAGAACGGGAACAGAAATCAAAATTATTTTGACTAACTGAAGCAGTGGTGTGGAAAAAAAAGATGATAAAACTAATTAAAGCCAAAGATAAGGACTTGTTCCTGTTTATGCAGGAACAGTCAGAAGCAGAAATGCAGGACTGAGGAGAGCAAAAAAGCCATGTAGTAGATTACAGAATGAGTGTGAGTGAACAGTATCATGCAGCCAAATAAAAAAGCAAGGATTATACCAGAAACCCCCACAGGGAACACAGCCTATGACAAGGAATTTGGGTAGGCTAGCCCAAGGACAGAAATGAATGGGGGGAGAGGGTGTTGGAGGAGTACTACAGACTTGAAGCATGCAAATGAGAGTTGCCAGGAGGAACAAAATAAAGTTTGGGTCCAGACGAACAGGGCATATAACTGTGGGTAATTATAGGAGGGAAGATTTTTTCCTAATATGAAAGATAGTAAAGCTTGGGAATAGCTTGTCTGGGGAGACTGGAATGGCCTTACTATTGGAAGTCTGGAGCGTGAAGTTAGATAAACATCTGTCAGAACTGGCAGAAGTATCCTGCACATCCTGCTTTGGAGGAGGAAGATGGACTAGATGTATCTAGATACCTTTTAGCCTTATTTTTCTATAATTGAAGGAACTCTATTAATTGGCACAAGATTTCCTAAACCCCTAAACTTTATTTTTCCTATTGTTCCACAAATGGGAACAAAGTCTCCTTTTTCCCCTTTACAGTTTTAACATATTTCCAATCTAGAGGAAAATATATCTATTTCTTGCTTCCCAATGAACAGCGGACTCTATGCTCTTAATTGGACAGAATTTTTGTTTGTATTAATATAAAACATTTCAAGCTGTTCACAGATTGAATTTAATCCTCCTTTCAATAATCCAAGTTTAAATCCTCATTTCAATTATCTCTATATTTTGTAGAATCCCTCAAATGATTCAGGACTAAAGTATCATATGTGTTGTAATTTAAAACTCCAAAGTTATGAATGGAAGCAGATTATATCTTATTAAAATGGTAATTCCAGTCCTTTGAGATAATCGTGACTACAAGCAATTGGTTAATGTGTCAGAAATAAACACTGTCAAAAATAATTGAACAAAACCAAGCATATGGACATATTCACTTCAGAAAAATAACAGGAAGGCAGAATTATAGGAGTGATTTCAAAAGCATGAATACAGGTAAAGACCTAGTTCCAATAAACAATATTTTTGCATACTTCTTTACATATCTATATTTAAAATTTGAAATTTAATTTTCCTTCTGTATTGAGCTGAAATTCCAAGGCTTGACAACAAAACAGGCATAATGCTGAGCTATGGAGGAATGCTGTTTCCGAGTTATGTTACTGTGACAGTACAACTGGCACAGTAAAGGAAGTACCCAGAGCTGGAAAAAAACCCCAACCAACTACTTGTCCAGCCCCGCTCTAAGCAGATGGTGACCAAGCAACAGAACATTTGGTGAAGGATTTGAGGCTGTCCAGGATTATCTCCTTACAAGTAGACTTGGAAATTATTTGTAAAAGGGCCCAAATTTATTCTTAACAGTGTTTTAGCCAAACAAAATAAGAAAGGAAGCAACACTAAGGTATGCAAGAGATAAGGTGTATTGCTCTGAAGTTGTATTGTTTGACATCTACATACAGACATACTGGAGTTATTCCCATTCAACATCAAATCAGGATCTCCTTTTCCTCACGAGCAGATGCACTGCAATCAATTACATTACTCATGCGAGTAAGCAGAGGAGAAGCTGACCTTTAGCGAGATAACAATAGATACTTTCCAATTAATGTTAAAGTAGTAGTATATAAATCAATCCTAAAAAGCACTTTAGATAGTATTATATTAACTCTTCACTATATAAATCAAATCAAGTGACATTCCATATAGAGGGGTCTGAGGTACCGTACCATTAGTGATCAAAAATCTGGTCATCCCCTCCTGGGATTCGTTCAGCTGACTGTCTTTTATCAACAAACAAGTCAATGAGTCAATCGCTAAAGCAAAAAGCAAGGGTGAAAATACATTATTGTGATGCATACCAGCATATGAATAGGAACAATGAAAAGTCAACCAGAATATAAAAGCCTCGCTCCTCCGATATTAAAGTTCACTGTTTAGAAATCCACACAGTGCTATTCCTCCTCAATTCTAGTTTTATTTTAGCATATATTTTTACTCAAAATCTTCACCTTAAAAAACCCCCCACACACTGTTGTGCCTTTTTCTACTGGAAAGATAACCTTCAGAATGTAAATCAATGCACTCTTGCCCTGGTAATCCAGTCTTGCAGAAAACTGTCTGCAGCTAAAAAGTATCAGCAGAAAAAGGCATAGAAACCTTCACTCTTCAGTACCGTATTCACCCCAGTGAAGTGCTCATTTCAAATCCAAGCTGCAATAATTTTAAATGCTACTGCTCAGTCAATCTTAGAAACATCTCACAGTGTGTTTCAGCTGTCATGTAAATTGGGAACATGTCAATGAAGTTGTACCATTACGCCAGTCCTAAGTATCAAGAGTTTAAGAAAGGCATTAAAACATCTGAGTATTGTTGCCCTTTGAATAAACTGGTATGCACTAGTTCTTCCTCATCTCTCATTGCAGAGCACTAGGGTTAGAGCAACCGTCCATGTGGAGATTTGGAAGCATTGTACATTGGTCAAATGTGTATGATGGAAGAGATCACAGCAATGCAAAAGGTATGTTCATTCTGTGTCCTCTCCTTTGGTTAAAAATGAACTACAGAAGACGTAGCATTCCTCAGTTTGCACTTCCATGAGGCCATAGAAGTATTGTGTACAGGAACACTAGTTCTCTGGCACTCAGTATTTTGGTAGTCAGCTTAAGAAATGGTCACTGAGTTATCTTGATTAAAAATGTACCTTAAAAAAGGGAGGCAGTTACATTTTAGAAAGAATATATAGCACACTCTTATGTCAACAGTGAGGATTAGATGTCCTAATGAGCATCTTGAGAGGATGTAGTTCTGAAAAAGAATAAGGGGTTCACGTACTTTCAAGGTCAATTGAATTCTTGCCATACTGTGAAACACTTGATCCCTATCCCAAGCAGAGGAATTGCTACTCTTCTTACCCCTGTTCTGTCTCCTCAAAAGATGCAAAAGCTTGTTTTCTTCCACCTAAAGTACACCATACCACCCTGAAGGATTTAATAATTGATAACTTTGTGCTTACTGTGATCAAACCCGTTTTACAGCTACTCTCATTTTTGTTACAGGGTTTGAAATGGCACAGTGATAATCAGTCAAGCCCACATGCTCTACAATCCCACAAGCATAAAGCGATGACGACTCCAGCTGATTTCCTTGAAAGAAAGCTGAAACAGTCTTCATTTTTAAAACTTCATATAAAACAAGTGAACTTTTCAAAATGACATTATTCTAAGCAGTGAATCCTAATACAGTCAGACAAGGATTCCTGAGGTCAGAAACATCAGCTTTACAAAAATGTCCTGAGGGATGCCTGCATGTATTACCTTGAGACCTTTAACCTCTCACTTAGGCCCCACTGCCCGTCACTCCACTATCAATCCATTTCTAACATTTTACTCAGCTATGAACTTCTTGGAATGACAAGAGGATGATTCATAATACATAGTAAGGCTTCCAGGAAGCTTTTTTACTCAGAGCTACGGGGTAAGTGAATCAGCCTTTTGCTTTCTCCCAGGAACTACTTATCTTCAATCTTTCAATTAAAGGTCAAAAAATGAAGGAAGGCAGCCCAGTCATCTATTATGTTTTTCTCCCTTTCCTATTGTAAGAGGCTCTGTTCTTTACACAGTTGTGTCTCAACCAGTTTGACATTGTTTTTGTTGGTAGAAATGTGAAAAATAATTTTGCAAATTTAAAGAACAAAAGGAAAACTGCACAGGATGACAGCAATTTCTCTCATGTCACTTTTGGTCGCTAGGTAGCCTAGATCCTCCCGACAGAAGCAAATCCAAAGGTTTTATCGGAAATTAGCAAATAATATTTTTAGAGTGTCAAACTGAAGATAGGTTTAAAGGGAATTATGTCTCCCATTCCTGCTTTGTTAGGAAGGAAAATGCAAAAACAGAATTATAAGATTGCAGCGTAGCTCTGTTGTCTGAATTTTAGAGCAGAGGGGAGCTGGTTTTGGATTGTATCTGACATGCACATGGTGAAAAGTAGCCGAGGATGTGAATTAGCATACTATGCCTATTTCGTCGTTGCCCTAAGGCCCCGTTGTACCAGCTCAGTCAGAGCACAGATGGGTCATCGGGCAGACATAAGTCTCATTAAAGAATACCCTTGGCATCAAAAGTCTCTATGCAGGTCAAAGAACCAGCTCTGCTTGCTCTGTGCCAACTCCAGGCACAAGCCTAATACAAACACGGAGTGATTTTGAGGAAAGAGAAGAGTTGCTGGAGAGGAAAGCATGTGAACAAAAAATAAAAATAAAAGAAAGGAAAAGCTGAAAAAAATGTGATCGGGTCAAACCAAAACAATTTGAGATTTCCTTTCACGCCATTTCTTCTCTGAAATAATGTAAGACTCCAGGTAAATCAAAAAACATTTGGTTTGAGGCAAGAAAAAATGATTTATTTCATCTAATCCAGCCAGTTTACCTGTTCTTTTGTTAAGACACGTTTGTGTTCTCATAAAAAGTATTTCACCAAAAAAGAAAGTTGGAAAGGTTTTTCTCAAAAAAAAAGTTTCGTCCTTTTTAAAAATTCCTCATCTTGTTCCCAGTTTTATTTTTATTCCTCAGAAACTCTGTTCATTGCTGAAATAAAAGAAAATCCACCCTGCTGTAACATTATACCCCCTCAGTCAGCCATTTACAAGTGGGCAAAAGCTGGTAAAACCTCTAGGCTGGAGTCCCAGCAGGTGAAGCTGGGCTTTGAATTTCCACACTGGACCTAGTTCACCCTTGGTGAGGTTCCCCAGTAGCCCCAGCCAGCTTCTGCAAGTTTGGAGGCAAGTCTGTCCCTGTGCCAGTGCTAGTGTGTATGTTAGGTCAGGGATAAATCGACCCATATTGTTGCTGCCTGGGATATGGAAGATCATAAACTTGCTTTTTTTCAGTACCACCTTTACCTGTGCTACCCTGAAAGCACCACCTCTGCACTCACTGATATGCTCTTGCCTGGATGTGATGTGAGAGTTCCCTGCTTGATGCTGTACAGCACCAGCAGTCAGGAGCCAGACACCCTCCCCCGGGGACGGGTGGCTGGGGGAAAGGCTGAGAGTTAATTCACATTTGGTAAGCTACAGCTATAGACTCAAGAGAGCTATGGTTTCCTGCAACATTATGAGCTTGTTTGATAGACGAGTGCGTTAAGAATAACAGAAGCCGGCTGCTGAAACTGCTGGCAGAGCTCTGTGCAGCACTAAGCCCTGCACGCAGGAGGGTCAGCACCGTCCGCTTCCACTCAGCTGCTGCCCGCATTCACTCCCTGTGCCCATGTGCCCAGCTGAGCCTAGTGCATACAGTTGCACTCAGTACAAAGGCAATATCTGGGGAGGAAAAAATGATTAACGGGTAATTCTGAATTAAATTGCAAGCACAAGATTAAATTTCCTTCATGAATGACACAGTGTGTTAGTGTTAGTAGCTATGTCACAAACCAGCTCCTTTTTGCTTGTTCATTACAAAGCTGATAATGGGACTAACGGAGCATGTGCAACAAACATTTGCTTTCTGCAGCTCCTGACATGGATTCAGCTCCGCGTGTGCATTTAACAATGGGAGTGCTCAGGCACAGGCTGCCTATTTGTCACCTGGCTACCCTTGCACACTGCTATACCTCTTGATAGAGATGAAACAGAGCTGCTGTTTGTTCCCTCTCAGAGAGGGAAATGTTCTTTTAAATCAGCAAATGATCCTTGGCACAGTTAAAGGAAAAAGTCTTTACAAAGAAAATCAGACCTCTCTATGACCTGAAAAGAGCCACATTCCTCTCTTCTAGCTCCTTTCGTTCCCTAAAACTGCACCTTCAGTGTGAAAAGGACCTGAGTGAAGAGCAGGGCCCTAGCGAACTTCCAGCACCCACAGCAGAACTACCCATCACCTTTCTAACACTTATGGATTAATTTTCTAGATAACTGAGAGCCTAAACTATGTCACAGGTACCCTCAGCCATGTGCTCAAATCTATGTGCTTATGGTTCGTGTATGTTTCACTCAGATTTTTGCATGCTGATATGGCTTTTTAGGGGTTAAAATTATTCATTTCCCATCATTTGTTGATCATTTCCCATCATACTGCTTGATGTAGTACAAGCCTTTTTGGTTCTGCTGAAATCAATGGAACTGCAGATTTGCATCACGTATGCCTCTGGCTCCTTGACAAGAACAGCCTTCTTCTCTGAATTGTACAATTAGTAAAAGTTCAGACTACTGAACTTTTCAGAGCTCATGACAACACTTGACTGATATCCACATTTCACGGAACAGGAATCACAAGCAGTGTTTTGGTCTAGTGTTCTTATTGCTTCTGCATGTTGTGAGGCTAAGACATGGGAATAAATTACAAAGCCTCTATTTATTGCAGCAGTACTGGATTGACCCCATACTATTATGTGGCACTTTCCAAGTGTGACTTGACCTCATGCTAAACAGACCCACTATCTCCAGCACTCCACATGGATCTGTGCAGGGTGGCAATGCAGCAGTTTCCCCTGTGTCCCATGATCTGAAACACATTTGCCTGCACCTCATTCTGTAAAATCAAAGCCTGAATGTTTTTTCCCTGCAAATCCCTGCTCCCCAAACTAGGGAAACTGTCCAAGAGTTGGGTTTGCAAGAGCTTCGAAAGACCAAAATGAGTTTGGAAGGAGGAGAAGCAGCATTCATATTAGCCTTTCAAAAATGCATGAAATCTGAAGGCCCAGAATGGTAAAGGAAAACCTGTTCATCCTCTCATGTTCCCAATTGATAACCTGGCCTCATCTTGACAATGTTCTGAAGGTCACATCTTCACAAAACAAAAGGAGTTTTAAAAGCCATGAGTCATATTTTTCGAAGAGACACACTGAAGAGAAAGGAGTCAAACTTTTCCCTGGTGCGACTCTGTGGACATCAAGGAAATTAATGTAAGAAAACCATCCTAAGGACAAATTGTTTTGAAATTCCAGAGGAAATGCTGCCTTGAATGAGAAAAAAGCTCAAAGATGCACAAAGATCTCAGAGAATTCATAGCAGATTGGCCAGAATCAGGCCTGGTTACAACAATACAAAAGACATAACTGAATTCAGACACACACACACACACACAAAAAGAGGGACCAAAACTATGGTAGGATAAAGTATAGAGTGAATAGTCTTGCTGTCTCTCTGGAGTCCCCTCTTTAGTAACCTCCTTTTCAAAATATACTAAATACACTAGCAAACACCCATGCACTTTACACATATCATCCACAGAAGAGTCTACCAGTCTATCATTCTCAACAGGCATTGAAAAGCAGTAAATGCCCTCCCTTGTGTCCCGAAACTCTTCCAGGTCCAGGCTATCACTTACACTGAAGTTTATATGATTGTTGAGGAATAGAACACTTCCAAAACAAACCGAACACTCTGAGAAAAACGTACAGACTGCAGATGCATTATCAGCTGTAACAATGCTAAGAGGATTTGGAGAGGAGAACGAGGTGACATTCTATCACTGGATTATTATCGTCATTTTAGTATGGGCATAAAAATGACCATGGGTCAGCTACACCACTGTCTAGAGCTGTATGTAATTACACCAGCAATTATCTTCTTCCCTAGCGTAGTCCAAATCCAGACCCACCAATTGTTGCAGTCTTCTATATGGCATTAATTTATCACATCTTGCTAAAACATTTTTTTTTTTTTGATAATGAACACCAGTAATAAGGACAGAAGCTTCAAAGTATACTGTCAGTCCTTTTCTGCTAATAGCTCACACAGACGCTGTAGGCTTCCTGTCAACTTTCAGAGCTCTTAAATATAGGGAAAAGGCAAGGCTACTCCAAGAGTTAACCTCTATTCACAGGGAAGGAACTAGCAGTACATTATAAGAAAGGTCTGTCTTTGTGGAAAGAACTTCACGTTCACTTGGAAGTGAAAAGTTGACTATGTACCACTTAAATATTCTGCACATGACAATCATTGAGCCTTCCTCTAGAGTGCATATTTATACGGCAGGTGGCATTGTTAGTGAATGAAGAACTGCACAAGTGTTGAGTGACTCACTTTCCTAAATATGAAGTTGAAAACTCTTTGATCAGACATTTCCTCCTTCGCCATTCCGTTCTGAGAACAAAGTAAGAACTACTTGTAGCAGCATGAGCAAACAAGGCTTTCATTGAGTTTTAATGAATTAGGGTGTTTTGCTGAACAGCTTTGTATCTTGTTCTTGGCTACAGTGTAAATTTGAATGGCAGTGACAGCTTAGTATACACTTTCCCAGATCCTGAAATCAGTGTGTTTTGAGGGGCCAGAAAAAATGATTTGTGGAAAGCACAAGGAGAAAAATATCTTGTTCCAGGGCTGGATTTTTCTTTTTTCCTTTCTTTAAACTTAAAAAAGGGTAGATGCAGATCTTTAGTTATACTTTGTACCAGCAAGCATAAAGCAGCCTAGGCAACTGCCCTAAGATGGTTATTTGACATTTCCTGTGATGTAACAGAGTGTTTGGGAAGTATAACCTGAGCCAGCTGTGCATCATCTGCTTCCTGCCAGCCAGAGACGGGAAACCCGCTGGTAAAGCAGGGGCACGTGGTGTTCCAGCCAGCCCCAACGTGCTAGGAGGGTCCCGGTAGGGCTCATTAGCTGGCAACGTTTCCAGCAGCTCTTTCAATGGCTTCTCCCCCTGGTGATGTTGGAAGCCTGGAAGCACACACAAGCTAAACTCCCTCCCCGTCTCTGTGAGCTGCCCTGAGATTTTGACTCACAACACTGTATTTGTAAAACATCAGTGACCCCTTTCTCCTTTTCCATATTTCAGTGCGGGAGTTATACTGTGGGTGTGAGAGGAATGCTGTGCCCTGGCAGCTGTGAAGGGCCATTTCCAGGTTTTGTATTTCAACATACATTTGTCATCATACACTACCATTTCAATACAGCTTACCTGCTTTTAACTTTAATCAACTTCTTCTACTAACACTTCATATATTGCTCTGAGTTTGAGGGTATGGTAGGCAAATATTACAATTGTTAAGCTGGTGAAAAATATCAACAATAAGCAGGGGATTTATAGTAATCAGTCAATATGCTCAGCCTTGCAACTGCACAGTACTTTATGCTCCATAATTATATGGTTGCCACAGTGTAGCCATTCAACAGTGTTATAATTAGTGAGTAATTAACTGAAGCATTTGATGACATGCTGCAGAGCACAAAGCATGTGTGCTGTTGATAGCAAAAGGATATGTAAACTGTCTTTGTGACAATTTTCTGAAACCATCAAAAAAACCATTGTTTCTCATTTGTGGCGACTTTCACAACTCTTCAGGTGCTGTACAAGATTAGAAGCATTTATAGATGATTTAGATGCTACCACAGCATTTAGGCACTGGGCTTTTATTGAAATCAACCATATTTAGTTGCCTTTGTGGATCTCAGCCTTACACATACACACATACTGGGCTGCCTCAATACATCCATACAGTCAGAGCTATATATCTCCCTCAAATGGTATATATAAAAAAAAAATATAGAAGTGTTGCTTATTCCTGTAGGGTTAAAGATTAAAGTTATGCTAATACAACTGAACCTACAGTAAATAGTATATTAAAATAGCTATTCTGTTAGAAAACACAGCCCTAATTAAAGACAATTTGAATGATTTTAAATCATCCAGATCAGCTTGAGTATATATTTTTTTTAAAAATATTTGTAAATTAGTGATATTTGTCAACATACTTAATGGAGGTGCAGGGGCAGGAATTCAGTGCAGCACTGAGTGGGAAAGATGTATGTAAAGGCATGGTGAGATCTGCCTGGCACCTGGCAAGGAAATGAAGGATGTATGGAGACAGCAGACAAGGTCTACAATTTTTATGCCAGATAAGGAAAAAAAGCAGCATGAGAAAAGTTGAATGCCACCCTGAAAGCTGCTTTGTGTTCCTCGTGCCAAGTCTTGGCCTCTGCACAGGACCAGTGATGTGTTTCACTTTGATATTTTCAATCCATTGTTTTTCTAAAAATGTTTTGGGGTTTGTTTTTTGGGTTTTTTATTACAGCTTTTTAGGTTATCCAAGTATTCCAGGCTATTTAAAGACCCTTTCTTATCCTTTTGTTAGAACAGCAGCACTGCTAGCTGTGCATGTCCATACATAATCTCCAGCAACCTTTGCCAGCACAGAGCTGGAACACCTCCCAGTTGTGTTGTCTTTTAAGTGAATTATTTTACATTTTCTGGTTGTGGTGTCTGAAACATTTGGTCATAAATATATTGGAAATATGAATGTTCCTTATGGAGTGACTGTGTCAGCTTGAATTTGATAGAACAAGCCAATGTAAGCGATTTGCTCTCCTGAACCGAAAAAAAAAAAAAAGTCCTTAGTAAGCTATGAAACATTGCACAACATCTACACATCTAAACATAACAGCCTATAATTTCTCAATGAGTGCCAGATGCTGAACAGCATAGGCAGTGCTAAAATCTACCTGTGCTTTTGTAATGAAGCCCTCATTACTGTAGCCTTAAGTTTTTGATTAGCCAAAAGTAAGTTTCTAAAATTTACAGTGATGTGAAGGGAATGTGATCTGGTGATGCTGTCCAATAAGATATTTCACAGGCTGATTTAGAAAGCCGTGGTAGAATTCTTTAAAGTGAACTTGGTTCAGTGGCCTCCTGACTTCAGGAGACATAAGCCTCCTGCTTTCACGTTTTTAGAACATGGATTTTGAAATTAATGATGACAAATTAAATGTTGGTATTTTGAAATACTTACTTTTTGGTCCATATAGAACCAACCACTACATTTGCTATAACTGTGAGTATGTTTTGAGTAGAACAACTTCATTATATACCCTGATTCAGATTTTGGGAATAGGCTGAACATGCTGCAGCAGGCTGAGGGGGTTTAGTTACCCCTCCCGCCACAGCAGTTAGTACTTTGCATACTTCTATGCCATGTGATATGGTCAAAGTTCCTTGACTGGACATGCTACTCATTTAAACCAGAACTGCATCTGCCTCTGCCCTGGGCATACAACTTTGACTCGTAGAAAAAATTACTTTTGAGTACTGTTGTAACAGAGGTGGCAATATGTGAGAGAGAGGGGGGAAAAAAAGTTTCTTACATTTAGAAAGCAAGTGACCCTGGTACGTGCGAGGGATATCAGTGGGACAGTGTGATAAGTAGATGTCACTGTTTATTTGCAAAGCAGATTCATCAGTAAGCCAGGCTGCCCTCATGCTGCCTAGTAATATGCCTTAGCTTCACCTTCATGATAACCTAGCAGAGAGAGAGATATTTAAGCTTCATGCTCGCTCACTCCTTTTCAACCTCTGCTTCTTTGCTGTGATTGCCAAGAGGAGAACCTGTCTGGTAGCACTTAGCAGGATTTCTTGTCAACTTTTACTATCCATTAGATACCGGAATGAGACCAAAAGCTGCTGGAGAGCTGTAGCACAGCAATGACTTGTCAGTTCCAAAGGGCCTGAATCATATTTTCACCAGTGACCCAGGACCAAAACTCCCCTCAGCCATGCAGTTCCCTATCTGCCATTTACAGGGGAAGGATGAAAGATATTTTGCAGTTGTTTTTAGTGGCGACCTAACAACTTCCAGCAACCTCACTGAGGGCACGGCCAACAGCAAGTGCTTTTGAGGACCCTACTTGAAATGCACACACACAAAATGCAGTCCCCTCACAGAATACAAGGTTTATCACAGCTTCTCCACAAAGCTACTGTCATGTGCTTGCAGGGTCTTTAGCTAGCTATGCAGATGACCCTAATTGTTTATAGGTATTCCAGATTAAGAGGAAAAAATGCTGCTTAGACTATCCTATTAGCAAGGTAATCAAAAAAGAGCAGATTCCAACTACATTGGTGCTCAGCAAGGAGGAGCAGTTTGCCATACCTAATGTTTCATTTTTGGGGGCAGGGTATATAAATACCATAGTATATCAATAGCAGTTAAATCAATTGATACAGAAATTAGGTGTCATGTACAGCAACTTGGCTGTTATTGCTTTTCCAATACCCCTCATCTTACGCTCTCTTCATTACCATTAAATAATACTTCGGAAGTAGAGCTATTTTACAGTTTCTCTATTTAAAAGGTGGACTTTTATAGTACTGATTTTTTTTGTTCTTGACAAGAGAGTCCAGAACATCTATCTGTGTTTATTACTTTGGGTAGTAAAGCATTTAGGGAAACAAATGCAGAAGACGCTTCTTTAATCAAAACCGCTAGCACTGAAATCCTGAGACAATGCCGGTAGGATGTTGATAGAGTTCCTCCGAGGCTTTTGACAGCTCTGTTGACATTCAGACCAAGTGGCAATTGCTACAGATAACAACGAGGCATTTCTGAAAGGCTTCTAGCATGGAACTGGCAATGCTTATGTGCCTCATTTTTACTGAGGTAATTCATCCCCTGATTTGAAATGGAGCACGTTTGTGTGTGTGTTGTGGGACCAAGGGTGCCTTTTCATTGCTTTCAGATAGACAGGAAACAGTGTCCTTTTCTACTATATGAGGATAATAGTTATAGTGAGCTTAGCCACTGGGGCCTGTTTTTTCTGTCCTGTAGGTGGACAGGTGTCCTATAGGTTTTTATCATATAGTTGGTGCTGACTTCTCTGGTACAAAGTAGGCCTAGACAGTCCAAGTATGTTAGACACGCACTATATTGGCTGCTTTCCCCTCAAAAATTCAGCTGAGCAACTATATCACCCTCACATCCCTAATTCAACCAGATCCCTCATCTCTGTGATGGTACTCATGTAAGTTATTACTGAAAACACATGATTTCTGCCCTGTGTCCCAAAACCAGGCAGTACTAAAGCACTCGGAGTTTAGGACAGTCTTGAAAAGAGGCTCCACACTCCAAAGCAGCATTACTGAAAGAAAAAGTGTACTTTCCCTGGGGGCATGTGGGCCTTGTGCTGTGCTGTAGCAAGGGAGGAAAGGGGAAAAGGCTTGCCCTACACAGGGCACTGAAGTCACATGCCATGTCCTGTTCTCAGCTGATGTGCTGATGTGACTCCAGGGGAAGAAGGCTGATTTACACCATCACTCCTGGGGAGACCTGGCCATCTCAGAGGAACAGACATGGCATCCAGCTCATCAGTTCCTATGCCAAATTTTTTTGGCAACTAAAGATTTTTTGTCAGTAAGGGACCTTTTCACTGCAAAACAGTAGAGAGGCCTAAAAGAAGCAGCAGAACAAACCAGACACTGGACTTGCTACCTCCACACATTTCTGTTCTCACACCGACCCCATTAAGTGAGGTCAAAATAGCCCAGCAACATCAGGAGTGCCTACAGTTGGCTCTGTGGACCACTTACACTTTTCCTTGCCAAAAGAAAAATTAAAAGAAACTGATGCTACGTAACGCTTATTAACTCAAATCATTAATTTCTTGTACACAGATCTTCTAGCTATGTAAAACTGGCTGATACCACAATCCTCTGCAAATTTTCCTTCCCAGTCTGGAAAGATTTGACTAAGATTAACCAGCAGGCATCAGCTGAAACTCATTACACCCTCAAGATGTTTTCTATGGTTTCACAGGAATGTGGTGCTCTATCCTAATTTAAAGTACTATGGCAGTTATTAAAACTGTGACAAAGCTCACAGCATACCTGTGGAGGGACCTGACACTAGTCCAGCTATCAGGTCTCCTAGAACAGTGCAACTCTGTAAATCTTTGTAATGCCATTATGGAAATGACAAGGGGGGAAAAATCATCCCTCTGCTGAAGTCAATGACAATTTGTAGTGACAGCTTTTCAGCAGAGCCATCTTGTCTAGGCCTGGCAAGCAGAGAAGAGTTATAGGACAAGGATACGTCCTCCAAGAAAGGAGACTACACAGGCAACCAGAATGCACTGCACTCATTTTGCCACTTAAAGAGAAATCTGAGCTGTAACCAAAGGATTTTCAAGGACTAAAAATACATTGAGACTCACAATGGAAATTTCCTACGTATGAAGCAACCTGTGAAACTTACCGAAATGCAAATCGTGCTATTTGCGTAGGATCTAATAATTTCACCTTTTCATATGGATTTATCCTATGGTTGCTAATTCACCTACAAGGCCATATGAAGAACAGGGCAATGTGCCGTACAGTGCGGACCAGAAAGACATGGACAAAATCGCATTTAAATGAATTAGATCTCATTTGAAACCTCTTGAATACTTAACACATGCTTGAACCCATCTGTAAAACAATATAAATTTCTCCCTATTTTTCAGTGAGAAATTTGTGAGCACACTCAAGATTAAAGACAGGGGAACCTATGGATTCTCTTCTCAGACTTTTAGACCTGAAACGTCTTTTTTTTTTTTTTTTTAAACTCCTTCCTTTAAAAGAAATATAGCATCAGGTACAGAGAACAAACCAAATATCTGCTGAAAATACCGAGAGCCATTTGTTCTGATTCTTTTGACTAACTTGCATGCAGCAAAGTAAATCAGATGGATGTCCCACCCAAGACAACGAAAGAGTGCATTTTTCGAACTGTATGAGCAGCTCAAATGAGTTTCAAAGTGGTGAGGGAGAAGCGTGTGTAAAATGTTATTAGAAAAATAATGGGATTTGTGTGCCTATTGTACCTCAAAAGAAGAAAGCTCCTGTACTTAATTTCTTTGCCACTCATTTTATCTTAAGCAATCTCTGAACCGGTCCTCATGTTCTGATAGGTGGGAGCTGATCTCATTTAGTCATATTAGCTGTCAGAGCACTGACAGTGCTGGCAGCTCCGACTCTGTGCACTCCATCTGCATACTTGAAAATTTTCTCCAGGGTAGTTGTAAAAAGAGTTTATTTCAGTTTAAGCTCATTATTTCCTTTCTCTTAGAAAGTGATGCAGCCTAGTGAGACTCATTTCTTCCTCCCCACATCCTTAAAAGATCGTTGCGCATTTGTTTTTATCTGATCTGGAAGAAAATCTACAAGTTCACATTAGCAAAGTGCACCCTCAGCTTTCTGTGCCAGCTATATAAGTGTACCATGGTTAAGATCTTAGCTGTGTGCCGTACATACCCTATATGATGACATATTCAAGAGTAGACAGCTTTGTAACTCATCAAAAAGTGGCATAGATTGTAATTAGGATTAGTATATTACTCCATGACCTGGCCTGGTCTCTGATCCAATGAACATGTTGACGTTACCTTTCCTCAGATTGCTGTCTCATCATAGCAGTTCTCCTAAGAATGCTGCCTTGAGATCAGCAAGCAATTGTGTTTCTGTTATCTCAGCACCAATTGCCGAAATACTGCTTTTGAAATGAGAACAGTGAGTAGTACATCTAAGACTGCTCTGCCGACTCCAAAGGCAATGGTACACAGCAGTGCCCACATTACTTTGAGATGGCATTTGGCTACAGAAGACTTCTTGCAGGCAGATCTGGCATAGACACTACTTAACAGATCTAACAGAAACTGTATTTTTTTTATTGCTCTTAGCAATAATTTGTTGGTCAGTATCAATGCTGTATATATGCTTGTACATACAGTATACATAAAAGACACATGGCAACCATCATAAACTTACCCAAAGCAGAAAAGGAAACAACACAGCTTGAAACAAATGAAATTTCACCACAGTTCATTTCTCATAGATATTCCATTTCCTTAGCTTCAACATTTGAAAGACATTAGGATCAACAGCATCTATCACCTGTGGCAAGACACTTCCATACAAATGACATCCTAGTAATGACACAGCTGGGTATGGAATCTATTAGCACTTGCAATACAGAAACAAAACCATCAAGGGGGATTACCACTAAGCTGGGAATGGCTCTATGCTTCCCATCATAATACCAAGGTAATCTGTAATACAGGAAAACTGCATTATTGGGTTCTACTAACAAACGGCTCTACGCACACATGCCTATGCTGATAGGATAAGTCACGTCAAGGAGCATACAGAAACACAGTATTCTACTTCTCTGCCTGTCACATGTACTACATGTCACCTAACATAGGCTTCACACATGTATCTACTGGAAAGCCTATCTGAGGCTTATGATTTGTTTGTTCACAAGCTACAGTTAGTCACCATACAAAGTAAATTCTGCTAAAAAGACTGGTTGGGGAGAAAAAGACCAAACTTCTAACATTTTGCTCCCTTTTGCAGTCTGGGTCAAGAGGAGCTGTCTGGAGGAAGGGATGACAGTAAACCTTCCTGAAGAACAATTAAGAATACATGCCTGTGGAGATCCTTCTGGAGTAGATGCCAGGCTAGGCTGGAAAGGGAAAGAACCAATATACAAGAAACCTTGAACATGAGTATAAACTAAGACTACTCCTGGGAAATGCAGAGGGGACTGCTGGACACAGCCCCAGAAGTGCCTGGAAAAGTCATTGATAGACCCAAACTTCCCAAGGGATCAAAAGGTCTGCAAAGATCTCTCCAAAGAGATGGCAGAATTTTTGCAATCCAGAAACAAAATGAAAGTTGATAGACTAAAAAACAAAGATGGAAAAAGGGCTCACTCTTTTGTCCTCAGCAAGGACAGAGCAGGCTAAGGGTAAGTTTGCCTGCAAGCCTTTTATTGAATCTGTCTCACCAAGCACATCTGAGTTTTCACTGTTTAAAGAATTCCCCTGTTGCCATGTATCACAATGGTTTTCTAATAAAAGGCTGGTTTAAAGACTGAGAATCCTTTTGGACATTCTCACTTCCAAGAAACAGTTGGGCAGGACCACCTCTGTGCTCTGGTCATGCTGTGTCCTGTCAGAACTGGCATGGTTTATTCTGAACTCTCAGCAAGCTGAGATGAACTGAAGGAGACTCTGACCAAGATCACGTGGCTGTGGCTGTGCTTTGGCTCACTCCAAAGCATTCTCATTTTTAACGCCGCAGCTCTCATGCTCTGGTACTAATAGAAATTTGCTTGAATAACACTATGTTGCTTCAACCCTTTTGAGGCCTAATCCAGTGCCCACTGAGATGAGATAATGCCCACTGATTTCAATGGGCTGTGAATTATATCCTTTATTTCCGACTTAAGAGCTCTTTTTATGTTCTTCCCTTTCTTTATCACAAGCTTTAAATCTGCATTTTCCCCCAAATCACAAATTCTGCAGCCAGTGCACATCCCTTGAAAGGATCATACTTGTTCTGAAAAGCAGTACCCACAGCCAGCCGCTCAGGACGCCCAGCCAGTCAGTCTTCATCACTCCTGCACTATCTGTTTCATTAATAAAAACTGACATTTCACATTTCAGCTGTAACATACCTAACCAGCTATTTATTATACATACAGAATAGCAAATGTAGCATTCTCTGACTCCTGTTCTACAGTGTGGGTTTTCCTGACAATAAAACATTTTGTTATTCTTTCCAAACATGAATGTGCTGAACCTTTTTTTGCATCCTCTCAAGCATGCTAATAGCAAGCGGGCTT
Source organism: Harpia harpyja (assembly GCF_026419915.1). Classification (NCBI taxonomy): domain Eukaryota; kingdom Metazoa; phylum Chordata; class Aves; order Accipitriformes; family Accipitridae; genus Harpia; species Harpia harpyja. The sequence continues at coordinate 28,336,627 of NC_068953.1, forward strand.
TATTAGTACACAGAATTGAATTCTCAGGAAACATCAGCAGATGACATGATCAGTAATGTGTGATCAATGCTTCACCTTTTGCCCTTAATTTGATTAAGTACTGTATAGCTGAACGAAAAGAGTAGTTTGCAGAAAAAATCAGCAATAATACATGTTACAATACAGTAGCAACTCTCTGTTCCAGGGCATGTTTGGTAGTTCTGATGTTCTGCATTCCCAAATCCATGTTGCTTTGATTACCAGGTTTCTGGGAACACATGCCCAGATCCAGCAAAAAATACAACTACATGCCCAGACTTCTGTTGTAGTAATAAAACGTGCACAGAATAAAAAGTCTGAAAATAAAGCATATCAAAACTGCAAAAACTGACCTCACATGCAGTGAAATTTGACTCATGGTTAAAATCAGCACAAATCTATGCCCATCCCGAGTCCTGCTCAGCCTCCCAGGGGCGTAAATCAGTGGGTGCTCCCTGGACCCTGACTGGGGCTACATGCGGATGAACAAGATGGTGGTCTGTGAGATTTCCTGGAACCTTACAGTTCCTCCACCAGTGCTGAGAGTAGCCAAAGTGCTGGAAGTACTTCACAGGTGGCTATAGCTTGGGCCAGGGCTAACATAGCCACTTTTTGAAGGCTGGCTGCTAACATGGGGCAGTGTTGAGATGTAGAGAGCAAAGCTCCAAACAGGCCCAAATGCTATGGCCACAAAAATGGGCCAGGGGAAAGGAGGAATTGTGGCAAGTCGTGCTCTTGCCTTTAGCCAAATACAGCTTTTTAGGGGGGGTCTCTGTGGCCTCACAATGGGTAGGTTTTCTCTATGTGTATTTTTTCTGACTGCCAGAGTTACTGCACAGTAAAACCTTAAGTTTGGCTTAGTTTCAACCCAAACCGAAGACCTTGGCATAGTTTCCAGGTGCACCCAAATCAACAAATGAACTCAGGTTCACTTGAAATTTGGCTGAGAGCTTTGTTTTTTGTTTTGGTTTGGGTTTTTTTTGTTTTTGTTTGTTTGGGGTTTTTGAGGGGGCAGGGTGAGGTGTTTATTTTTTCTTTCTTTCTTTTTAAACATAGTCACTATACTACTCCAGGTGTCAGAGTCTCTAATTGCAATTGGCCTAATCACTTCAAGTCACTCTACAGGACTGAGCTGCCAAAGCAAACCCTTTCTGAACAACCCTCTTGTCTTGTAGCAGCTAGCAGTATGCATCTGCAAAATCCCAGAGTCCCTAAAGCCCACAATATTGTAAAAATCTAAAAATGTTAGCAAAGCTGCACTGACAAAGAAAAAACAGTTTTCAAAGAGGGATGCATGACCCCAAGGGGATTCAATGTCATTTAAGGAAAGAAAAGAAAAGAAATCTACACTTCTATTCTTCAAATGTAATAAAAAGAACCAGAATTGTTACAAGACTTGCACTTAACCTCCAGGGTTCAGTACATGGGGCTCTGCAACACTCCAGAGGCACACCAGTGTCCCAGGATGGTCACCCAGACCTCATTGTGTGTCTGTGCTCACCTGCAGGAGAGCATGAGTTCAGAGACTGCCACATTTACTTGCTTTCCTGCCTGTCAAATTGATGTGAGCCTCTTTCTGCTGCCTTTCAAGTGCCATCATCTGAGTGCGTTCAATCAATTTCAACCAGTAAACTGCATTATGTTTTTGGACCCAGCCACACTCGGGTTTTGTTTTCTCCATTCTTCTAAATCCATACACTGTATTTAAGCAATAACCTACACCAGCCAGTGTGAATGAGTGATTACTATACTCCTCAGGTGTCATTATGCAGTATGAAGCCAGAAGCCAGAGTATTCTACCACCTGAGCAGTGCAATAATCCTGTAGAAATGCACAGAGTGGGATATTTTCTTCTAAAGCAGAATTTATAATCATAAATACAAGAAGCAGGGAACACTTGATAGGGGTAAAATGTCACTGCCAGCCAGTCAGAAACTCTACTTTTACAAACTTTTCACAATATAAAAATAACTCCAAATGATTATGAGACCTGGGTTATTGTACAAAGTTTTGTCAGTGGAACTCAAACCACTTTATTAATATAAACTAAAGCAGTCACATATTATTGAAAGACAGATCATCTAACCAACCTGAAGCTGCAGAGAACAGTCCGGGGTGGGGGTGGGTGGGTGCGGGGAGTGCAGAAGACGCTCCATGTTTCTAGACTAAGTCACTGATTGCCAGGAATAGATATTTAGGCTCCTTTCCTTCTCCTCTACTCATCACAGTCCTATAACAACAATGGATATGCAAAAACACCATCAGTTTTCAGCCAGGATCCAGTTTGGCTTGACATCAGAGATGACAGAGTGCATGCTGCTTTCAGAGAAACCCTGGCCTCTCAGCATGCAGCTCAGGCCTATTGGCAGGCAGCTGCTTGCAACAGCTTTAATGGTCTTCTGCACCGTATGAAGCAAATTAAACAAAACAGTTCTTCCCATTCTGTCTTTAAATTCTAAAGACGCTCCCTTGTGCAACTTATTTTATTAATGGAATAGAAGTCAAATTAATAAACATTTATTTTGCTGTGTTGGCTAAGACTTGCTGAACCAGGATGCCATTGTCTTAAGCACACTGTGTACGCCTGAATATCTTTCATTATCCCAAGTACCTTCTAATCAATAGAATTCAGAGAAAGAATAACTAACTTAACTCAATCGATTGCCTAAATCCTTGTATTTGTAGCTATTACTACCAACAGTCCAATTCCAGTGTGAGAACCTTCTCTAGTGTTGAAAGTGCAGCCCAGCCTACAGGTGTCCTACAAATCCAGGAGACACTTGTGAAAACAGGGCCTTTGGTCTACCTGATTTAGAGATGTGTCCAAATGATGCTGTTGCTTATTTTGGCAGCTCAGGGCAGAGTGAGTCTGTTTAATCTAAGGGAGTCCCTTGACATTCCCACTACACAACAGAGAGGGCAATTTACCCCAGTAAACAATTTTCAAAGTTGAGGCATGCTTTATCATTTTAATATCATGTCTTTTAACAGCCTCCTTGTCCTTAATGGAAGACAAAGATCCCGAATCTCTTCTCATGCTAAGCTACCACTGTTTCCCAGCACAGCTGTAGCTCCTGCCAATATGTATAGGTTGAACAGATGCTAATTTTCCTAAGTCCAAATTAGTACAGACAGTAATACAAGCACCTTGTCCTCACTCTCCTTTTCCCCTAAGATTACTAATAAAGAGTCAATTGCTTGGCTACTGATTGTACCACGTGCTCTAATTACTTGTTTAAATGGTGGCAAACACATTAAACAAGTATTATACATCATTTAAATCAGTGCTCTTTGAAGAGGGAAAGACAAGCATTGGAGGCATTTATTAATCACTAAATTAGTCCTAAAATTAGCATGACTTTTGAGAATTTTAATTTTGCAAAAATGTCATTCTGGGTTAAAATAAAACCTCAGAACAGCTTTTAGAGCGTAGAGCTCTGAACAGGTCAGTTTACATCCCCTACAGCCCAGGGGATTTCTAAGGGGAAAGCTAATGGGAGAAGCATTGCCTACAATGAACTAAGAAAAACATAGATCTCCCTGCCCCATGGGTTTACAGATAAGTACACGTATAAGTAGCCAACATAAACTGTTATACTTTTTTCAAATGCCATGGTGAAATATACTGGTGCCACACAGCATAACTACATCAAACATATCGATGTCACGGGATTAAAGCCTTGTCCCAAATAGCCAAGAAACCACAGTTGGACAACGTGCACAAGCGTTTGCATAACCTCACCTGCGTGGGCAGGTGCGCTCGCTCGCAGGAGCACGGCCAGGAGCTGCTGACCCTTCTGCAGGAACCGTGCGCTGGAGTCACCAAAAGCCTGGGCCCATTCTTTCTGCGAGACGGTTTCCCTCCACAGAGGAGGTATAACTAGCTTTTTTATCATGTCCTACTAATAGAGATGATAACCTGCGAATCACTGCCGAGAATGTACTAGTAGGAGTACCAGCAAACTAAAATACCTTCCATTTGCACAGTGCCCCACAGATTCCTATCATTACTGACACTGCTGGGCCCTAAAACACAGGGAGAAAGTCTGTAGATAAAGGTTAGTGCTAGCAGGGTTTGTGCCACCCACATTCCCATGTGGAGTGCTGAGCTTAACCCAAAGGATTTTAGCTTTAATTTAATGTTAAATCCAAATCAAAGAATGAATGATTTGTAACGTCTTGAGATCCGTCACCTTTGCTTTAAATAATATATACTTCAGGAGAATACAACATATACAATAATATATACTTCTAATCTTGTTATCAATTCCCAACACAGCAAAGCACACATACAATAAACTGTGTTAGAAACGTCGCAGCATGCGTGCCAATTACTAAACAGTGTCAGTCATTTGTCAATTAGTGGGTTTTATTTTCTTGTGGGAAGGAAATTTCTAGAATACTGTGAAGCGCACACACTCCCTCCCATTGTTGTCGGCTGATGGAGGTAGATTTGGATGACTGCTTTTTTCCTGTTGCCTCTTAACATTGCAAATCAAACTGCAATCAGAATAATGAGGTGTCAGTGGTTGAAACCATAGCTGGTACTACATATTGTCAAAGATTATTCACACTAATCAACTAATAATGACATTGCTTCCTCCACCATGCTAAATAAAATTCCCCTGGTTGTGCAACACAATTACTACTAATAACCATAGAAACCTTAGTGTGTTTAAGCAGACTGTTTCAGAGATTATCTGGAGACTTATTTTAGAATGAACCGGGAAGACAGATCTACCAGATGGAGATTATTCTTTAGTAATTAAGCAGACATTGTTCCTGTGGGTGTATGGTATTTTCCAATATCATGAATATTTCTTCTAATGATGCACCTGAATTAAAATGTAGGTTTTATGCTGATGAAGAATATCTTAAATATTTAAACATTTTAATAAATGCATTACAGTAGTAGTCATTCTTTAGTCTCAGAAAGCAAACTGTAAGAAACGATACTCAATAAACAATCTGATTAGAAGGTTTACTATTAAAGGAGGGATGATGAATACATATTTATTTTATGACAAAAATACATTGACTCCTCAAGAGAGAGATACCTCCTGACTACATAATAAAGTTTTTTAGAAACTATGCTGGCACAAATGTTGAAAATACTTTGTGCTCTCTAAGTCAGGAACTAAGTCACTTTGAAGGCTTTAGAAATTACTTGCTTATTGAGCTAAATTTCACCCAGATGCAGCAACATTTTTATACTGAGATGACAAGTGAGAAGACATAATTGTTACGACACAAATGTTGCATGACTTATTTTTGAAAACATTAATCAGAAGGCAAAAAAAAAAAGAAGAGAGCAAGATCTGAAAGAGCAAGTTGAAGTCTCAAGGTTAAATAAATCTACCCAACATTAAAAACATTGGAAAGAAGGAAAATTCAACTCTTAGTTACAGCCAGAAAACCATCCCAGTGATTTGACTGACAATTTTAGTCCTGAGTTCAGAAATGCAGGATACCTAGGGGCAAAATTTTATCACCTTGTCAAATATATTTGAATCACTGTTACCACCAGATTTCTTTAAAAAGACTAACAACAAGAAAGAACAGATCATATCTCAGTAGCACCCTGATTCATGACACTAAAACTGCATCATGCAGAAGACAGATTTGAGAGGAGGTGGACGAAAGACTTCAATAAAAATAAGAGCCATATCAAATGAAGGAGAAATCACTGGCCCAGATCCTTCAATCCAATGATATTTGATGGGTCCCTTACAATATTGCAGAGCATCATCACTGTACAAGTTAACTTCAAAATTCAACCCTGAATGCAATTTTTTCCCCCCTCAAAACAAAACGAACAAAATCCATATATTTTATTCAGCTACATTTCTTTCCTGATATAGATGAGGGGGAAACTGAGATACTTCAGATTGCATTGCATAGCAAACTGGGCAGCAGTGGAGAAAAACTCTTAAACACCTGATTAAGCCTATTCCTTTTTAGCAAAATAATTAAAATTGTGTTTAACTTGAAGTACTTTGCTGAATACAGTGTTTTGCTGAATCAGGGCTTTCACAAACACAAACTTTTTAACAGCACCAACTGCAAGCCTCCAGACTTTTTCAGGCTTATCTGAACTGAAAGCGAACTGAAAGCCTTCCAACTTTTGCCCATTACTATTTCCTAATGCTTCATGAGTTGTGCCAGTGACTCCTGGGATCCGGATTTGGAATGCATTTTGAATATTTTAAATCACAAATTTCCCCTTAAAGAAAACAGATGTATGCATATATTCACTTGAGTTCTTTATAATTTGAAACAGTATCATTTTAAACCAATCTTATTAGATACAGATGAACAAGTTTGTTTTTACCCTGGCAAACTGCTGTTTCTATTATTCTTGTCCTTTGCTTCTAGAAATCTTCTTGCATAGCATTTGTTTTCTTGAAGTGAGTAATTACTCTTACTCTGCCATCTTGAGACAGACCCAGAAGACAGGCCCATTGCTGCATCTAAATGAACCTTTTAAATATAAGGCATGCACTGTAACCAATAGACTGCTGAAGGCTGGCACTCATTTGCTTGTTTTCTTTTAGATGTGACTTACAGGTATTTAATTCCATTATCCTCAATGGAATTCATGGAGCTGCCTCACTTTCTTTTCCTTACTCATGTTGCCTCCATTGTCAAACTCAGGACGAATAGTCTTTCCGAAATGTAGGATGGCTTGAGGTGCTTTGTGCAGCATCAAAACAGGCCATTTTAATCGTAATTTATTTCCACATCTGGAAGGCTGCTTGGAAGCACTTTCAGATGCTGATGTATTCTCCTTGCATTATCAGGAATCAAGTAAAACATTTGACCAGAATCAATGATCACCACCAATGCACAGATGAATGCCTATAGCAAACTAAGCCTTCAAATTATCAGCTTACAGAGCAGTTCTTCTTGCTCATTTTCTTTGGTGTCTGTCTGCAGCTAACATCTGTTTCCAGTTATGGCACTAACAAAGGCTTCTCCTTTGACTATTATTAACACACAAGCTCACAGTGCCACTGGGGTGTACTTCTGTGGAACGGCTGGCAAGGGAAGTCTGACAGGGTTGCTCACAGAAAAGGCAGTTTAAGTTGCATCTGCCTATTTACCCAGTTTGATACCTCTTACAGCTTCAGGCTGGTGAACTGAAAGCATGAGAAGCACAGGAAATTTTGTAGAAAACTTTGAGAATAGGATCATCCCACAAAAAGGAAAAAAATTATCCTGAGAAAAATAACCCCCCCAAATGTTCATAGAACTCCTTCATCGTGGAATTAAGAGTTTGGGTATTTAGACTGCTAATTCCCAATGATGTCAACAGTTTCTAAATGCTTAGAGACTTCCAGGAACCTGTGTCCAGTACAGTCTTAACATCACTGGTCACACATGTTGTCTGTCTCTTGATATCTAACCACTTTGATCTGTTTTCAGTTCTTTTATTAGCTGCTTTCCCTGAAATGCCCTTCATCAGTAGCTGGCATCTTAAACACTTGGGAAACAACCAACTATTTTGACTTCCAATAACCGACTATTGCAACTAAAGATTTATCACAACAGAGACAGGATAACAACAGTGCTTTTTTTTTTGTTTGGTTGGGGATTTTTTCGGTTCTTTTGTTTGTTTGTTTTTAAACGTCTCCCTATTATTCAGAACTAACTCCCTCTATCAGTGGTGTTTTGGGAACACGGCTTCTCTCATGATCCGAATCCAACTGAATATGGTCTTTCAAAGCAGAGGAGAAGATAAAGCTCTACACAGCACCCAGGAAGCCTGTGCTTCTTTCAGATGTGCTGCAAGTAAGCTACCACTGACCTGTTGGAAGGGAATGTGCCTGGAGAGGAAATGGAGAGGAAGAGAAACTCTGCTCTCATGTGACATGTTCACAACTGCACAGCTGCCCACTCCATTCCCATCATTGCTACACGTGCCCTGTGGTGTTCTAACTCTCTCCCTACCAGTTACAGAAGTATTTGGTACATCCCTCTTTATAACACGCTTACACAACAGCAAACATCTCAGAGATACCCACTGACATGAAGACAGCTGAGAAGATAGAAGAAAGTCCATAAGATTTATTTTCCTAATCTTTTGCCCTTTTTCTTAGTTTGATTCAGTAAGTTGTCAGTGACATCAATAATACAGCTTTATCAACCGTATTGGCTGAATGACTCTTCTTTGTTTTCTGGTTTCCAACATCATTGCAATGCTTGAAAAAATGAATTCTAATGAGGCATCACAATGACAGGACATTAATGGCAGCCTACACAGAGTTAGATAGTGGAGAACAATGACAAACAGCACTCCCCAAAGTTTAGAATAAAAAAAGTGAATCAGGAGTTTTATTTTCATTCCTGAGAGAACATGTTAGTTGGACAGCAGATGACAATGGTGAAGAAAGTGAAAATAAGCGCATATTTATGTACGTGGCTGAGTTTTGAGGTAATTTTGATGAAAGCACTACACAGACATGTATTTGCATAACAAAACCTGGCAGAAACTGAAAGACATTTAGAGCAAGGACAGAGACTAATTCTGGACAGTAGTAGGAGAATTAACAATGCACGAACAAGGCATCTGAGCGGAAGGACATGCTGTTTCTACAGAAGGGAACAAAGAGGATGAGAAGAAAGGGAAGTGGAAATAGGGTGGCATTAAACAGAAACTATGTAATTAAAAGTGCTAATAGCCTCTTGGAGGCTGTTTCCAAAACAAGCTATTTCCTTTAGACAATCAAAATATCATCAAGTTAACTATGTGCAACGCCTGATCTCTCCATATTGCAGACAACCTATTAGAATGCTCCCGCCTCGGGTGTGGGTGGTAGGGAAGAAAAAGGAAGTTCTTGTTTGTTCATCCCCGATTCTGGTATCGGAGTCAATGGTGATGAACTTATACTTTGACGTCCTATCAAATAAGTATCACCCCAGGCTCTTCCTTATTCAGTTTGGCCCTGCGACAATTTTAGAACAGACCCAACTTTAACTTGCATAAATGAATCTATGTCACTCTTGTGTACTGGGAGCTGATTCTGACCTCTTTTATACCAAGGTAAAATTGATACCACGTGTCATGGACTTAAGGTCAACGTACACTTTTGCACTTTTGCTGCCAAGTGCAGACCCTGGTGGATCAGCTTTTTTTTTTAAATCATCCCATTTTACATGGATTTTTGGTTTTTTTTTCTTATGGTCCTGGAGAGATGTACAAGTGAATTTTAATTTAGAATAGTCTTGTAGATCCATGATTCTCTGTCAAGAATATGACACTGGGTGCATGCACCAGCTGCAGCTCCAATAAAAAAAACATATGGTAGGATGGATCTTTCTATTAGATTAGACATCAGTGAAAATGCAACATCAACAGCATTGTAACCTCAAGGATCTGTTCTAAATCAGATGTTGTACTGAGAAGGTGGCAGTATCATCTCTAAATCGTATTGCTTCACTTGAATGGATGTCAATGATGTCTAAAAGTAGAGACTGGAACTAGATGATTTTGAACTTTAGCATTAAATCAAAGTACTTGATTTATTTCAGTGATACCTCTTAGGGTTATTCTATTCAGTGAAGTGCTATGCATGCTTGGAATAAAAAAATTAAAAATAATTTTTGGCTGCTACACAAATGTTGAACAAAACTGCATTGCATTTTTTTAAAGATTCAGGTAAGCTAATAGAAGCACATTATACCCAACACAGTAAAGATCTATGTTTCAGTGGAAATGGTAACTTTTCTGTTTTGTCATCTAGGGAAAAAAAGTGTGGTTATTTTCACAATTTCAATCTCTCCCTCTCATTTGCATAACTAAGATCCTTGACTTATTCTGTCCAAGATTTTGCCCGGTCTACCATCTATCACTATCTGGTTTCCTCAGGCAGCTGAGCTGTATCCCCTCAGAGAAGTTTCGTTGCACTTTCTTTTCTCTTCCAGCTGTTTCCTTCTCAGTTTCCAGACCTGACTGTATGTAGTTCTCAAAAGGCATCAAATTACAACTTTCTGGTTTTTTTCTCTCCCCACAAAATTTGTAATTGGAGAGTTCTGTCTACTCATGGATATTTTTGCTCCGTTCTTTATGCTGCCTAAAAAACCGGAAAGGCACTATGTAGCCTCTAATACCTTATTGTGATAATCAGGGTAGGATAGTCAGATGAGCTTCTTTACATATCTGTTGGCATAACATCAGTATGGATGGTCTGGTTTAAATACAGTTGTCTCTAAAATGTGATTAAAGGAGGTGCCTGGTCTGAGGAAAATAGTATAATACATTTAACTGTGAAAGAAATACATGTATTTTCCTCAATGAACTTTAGAAAGTAATCATTCATTTCATCAAAACAGAAAATAGTCTGACAAAAATAATAGCATTACAAGAACTCATGGCTTTTTGGGATAGAACTACCAGAATATAAGCTGCCCTTTTAGTTAAACTCATGCACTTGCAGTCATTCATTATGAAATAAAAAATATTATCCCATTTCAGCCAGTTGACCATCACCAGGAATATCTGAACATCCTCTTTCAGATTGTTCTGTACATATATCTTTCAAACTGCCTGAGTTTTGAACCACCAGGAAAGTTTTTATTGGGTAAACCTACCCTTGCCAAACTTGCTCTCCTCCAGTTCGTATATATTTTAATAAAAATTTCTGAGGGGAAAATAAAGGCTGGTGACTTTTTTAATAGAAAAAAGGGACAAACATTTTCATAACATTGACATGAAATAGATTTCTTTCAAAATTATTTTCATGGGATACTTGGCTTTTGCCCTGATTCAAAATTCAGCATGTTTGGAAATTTCAAAAGTCCTACTGCAATCTAGGAAATGTGTACTTTTTTTATTCAAGTCATTTTTTCCGTAGACAATTAGCAGTCATTGTGGAGACAATGATAAATTTTAGGACCGCCATGTGTGCATACAGAGCTAGTATACTAAGTACTGTACAAACACAGGCCATGAGGTAATCTCTTGCCATGTATACTTTGCAGAATAATGAATCTGCAGCATTTGTTCTGATCTCTGGTGGCAATACTTATCTGGCAAATTTGCTTCCAAGAGCAAGTCTGTATGTGGACCTGCGCAGTGGTGGTGTTATTCTGAGAGAGATAAAAAGAAGGCAGCCCTAGCTCTGTAGCACACAAACCAAAAATAAAATAGGCAACGACCTTACTATAATAGAGCCATAATAAAATAATAAGCTCACCAAATACAGGATAAAACTGCTAGTAAGAGAGCTTTTAGTCTTTATTTGATCTTGTTGGCTCTGATTCAAATTAGAAGTAATTTCATGGATGTCAGTGGAGTTATTCAGGTATAAATCTGGTTTGAGAGCAGAATCTGGCTTACCATTCAAGCATATTTAATAGAGAGAGAGGGAAAATTGTCAATAGCTGTTCACAATGTTCTTTTAATTGAATTAATACTGTAATTCACCTTGCTGAAAATGAAGTCTCTTCACATTTTGATACTGAACTAAACCTCTGCTTGCTACCAATACTTTTCTATGTTATTACAGAGAAACAAATTGCAGTTGACTTACAGCTGTAAGAATTTTTTCACAAACATATGAATGTAGATCTAGTGCCTGATGCACCCCCCCTGCTTGAGCAATCTGAACAGATGAAAATCTCTACACACTGTGTAAATAAAGACTAGTCACATAAACAGGAGCTGAAGGATTAAAGTGATTTATAACTTCCAGAATCAGTCTTTGCCATATTAGAGCTATACTCCTGTGACAGAATATGCTTATAATAATTCTAAGGTTCAGCCAAAGTCCCTTCCATTAGAAGCCTATTAAAAGATGTTTAAGAATCATCTTTCATATCCCTTTTTGCTTCCTTTCACTTATATTCTATACTCTGTTTTCAATTACACCAATGCAAATCCAAGCTCACCTAGCAGTATCTATGGAATAAACTGAGATTCAAGAGAGGAACTGGGAACATTTTTATCTGTCTGAATTTAAAGTCTCTCCTCTTCTGCCCCAAAGTTTAGGAAATGGACCATGTATGACTTTTATGTCTTCCTTGTCCTCCGTGGAACTTTGAACATAGTTAAATCATCTTGACAGTTTTTATGGGAAAAGAGGCCCACAATACTTATTTTCAGAGATACTGACTCCATGGTATTAATATCATGAAAATATGCCAGGAAATTGTATTCTATAGGGTCTCAGTAGTGGTCAGGAGTGTAGAGGGATGGTGGATATTTAAAGACCAGACATCATTCTGTGTGGGCCATAATCCTGGCATGAATAAGCTTTATGAGGACATGTCATTAAAAATCAGTCCCACCTCGCAAAGGTGGAATTCTGATTCTCATGTCTAGGGATGGCTTGCCTTGGCATCTTTTCCTCCTCCGCTACATGTTTATTAATATTGACATACTGTTGTTAAGACAAAGCAACTTCATTTATTCTGCATGAGAAGATCAGGAAGTACTGCAGGGATTTCAGAAATGGCATTCACTGATTTCACTGGACTAAAGCTCCCCTCTTAAGTCATGTTGACCTCTTAGAGAAAGAACAGAGGCATGTTAATAGGCAAAAGCAGCTTCCTCTAGGTAAATAAAATTGTAGACACAATGAAGAGACTGCAAATGGAACTTCCTAAAGGATTTACCTAGGTATTCCACACATATACTGTGCTCTAATGTTACAAAGCTATAGAATGAAACTTGTATGGAAATCCTAACCTTATTGAAATCACAGTGAAACTTGGCCAGTGTGATCAAAGCTGATCAAAGTGACATCATAAGTAGATAGTACTGCTGACTGTCATATTCCAACATGAAGTATGATGTAGCTTCCCTTTGATTCAATGGCAAACTAAATGAACAGGATTAAAAACAAGGTCATAAGAGCCCAATGAGTAAGAAAAATATAGTATATGTGTTCAATCTTGCAAAAAAACAGAACAAACACCCTCATGTCTTTTTTTTTTTTTTAATATGAATTCTCCTTAATGTTTTCATCATGGTTGTGAATAACAAAGCCTACATTGCTTGGTGACAGCAGGAACCTTTTGAAGAAAAATTGTAACAGTTACTGGTTATGCAGCATTGTTTTTATATATAAACATTGTGCTGCTTCTCCTTGGGCAGCTCAGTCCTACAAATTCTTACTCATTCTTCCTTCAAGCAGATTCCCCCCAAATCCAATTGCATAAAGAATTGCAAGAATTGATGAGAACCTTTAGAAATGAATTAAGGTTTTGACAGAGAAGCCGTTGGTTTAGGGCTTAATCCTGCAAGGTTCAGAGGACTCTGGCCTCAAACCAGCAAAACATTCAAGCATATGACTGCTTAAACTTGATGGAACTACTCACATCCTTAAAGATAAGCACAAGTTTAAGTGCCTTGCTGTATTAAGGCCAGACTGCTCAGCCAGAATCAAGTCTTTAGCCCCTTTGGTCACTGCAGTGTTATTTGCTATTCACATTTTGTGTTCAAGACCTGCAATCCGAGGTTTAATTTCCCCAGCTTTTGGGCTTTCTGTGAAGTACTTTTAGCTGATATTCCAATATCTGCCCAGGGCTCCGTAAATCAAGAGCCAAATGCAATCTAAATAAAATGGTGAAAATCCTGGAAACTGTGTATCCTGTCATGGATGCCCAGCTTTAACTCTTCTTCCTGTCATGGATGCCCAGCTTTAACTCTTCTTCCTATGTTTTCAGATATGTAGTGTTTTCTCTGGCCTGTTACTCTTTCCTCTCTGGAGCTCAGTCAGAAACATGATATTCATAGCCAAAGAATCTCTTATCCAAGGTAGCATGATAGTTGTAGTTACAGCACTTTCACGATCTTTTAGACCTTTCAGACAAATCCACTTAGCCATTTGTTAAAGTATGTTCCCTGCCTGACCGGGGCAAAAACCAAGAAAAGTTAAAGTGGAGAGGTTCATGGTACTCTATGCCCTTTTGCATTCCTTGGTGATTAAAACCCCTTCTGACTGATGTAAGCTACAAATGAGCTAGTTTATTATTTAAAATATCATATTCAGGTTTCTAGTATATTTAGTTTTTACAGGTTTACTGTCACTTTGTCTATTGGGAGTCCTTTATGTGAGTAAAGAGTGGTTTTCCCAGGTGAAAATAAGTATAAATAATACTATAAATGTATGTCAAGGGAGTCAATATGGTATTCATTGATGTGTACCATACTGTTATGTTGTGTCATAGAATGCCATGATGTCCTTTGCCTAACTCACAAAATGCTCGTGGTCTTGTTGAGGGGAAAAAGAAGAAATATCATTTTAGTTAAAATGATACTTTGAGCAAATGCAGCTATTTCCATAATCTAAAACCACATTAAACAAGCAAAGATACTGAAGGGTAACTTCTGTGTAATTCAAATTTGTTCTTGCATGTTCATTGATCTTTTGCACTGAACAAACTTATATAGCTTTTTCCCAGAAGACAAAACCTAAAAATGTCTGTGATATTACACAAACAATAAGTCAAGTCACAAAACACATTAGATAAAAAAACCTCTGTCCCCATTCTAACACATCTCTCTTCAAGTTCCTTTTATTTTCTATGGAGAGATGCATGAATTATGGGAACCAAAATGCCTTTATACAAGATGTGAATTTGATTATTATTAAAGCGCTGTTTTGCTAGAGTTATGGAGTACTCACTTGTGTTTTGATCTCTGCCTTAGTCAAAATTGAGAGGTAGCTAAATGAAAAACAAAGACAATATTTGCAGTTGTCAACTAATACATAGAAGGTGTTTTTAGTGCAAAATATTCTGTATATATTGCTTGAAAATATCTTCTAAAAGTTGCTAAGGATCAGATTTTCTAATATGATGTTCAGATCCTTTGTAAAGTGACTCAAAATGGAAATCTCAGTCCTCAGATGCAATTTTTCTAACATGTTTTGGGCTACTCCTCCCCTAGCTCACCCAGGGTGGCATTAATGAAGCAAATGGAATCATGTTCCCCTTAAGCTGCTGCTCACTTCCCATGAACAGCTGCAAAGTCACCTCTTTCTATCTGCCACAAAGCCTCCTATATGCAGAACTATAAAGAAGTAAAAATGTGCTGTAAGCAATCTCACAGATACTGCATGGTATATGTTAACTACTACATGGTTTGAAATCACATTTTTTGCAAGAGTTTGTTGTCATGGAACAACATCAGACAACGTTGTTTTTATTGACACAATAGAATCAAACCTGGCAAACAAGAAAAGTGAAGACTCTCCAGTTCTGAAGGACTTTTATGCTGGAATGTGTTATGTGAGACTGAAGAGGGAAACATGCTATGAATGTTGCAGGAAAGTTAAAACAAAATTTATTTCTAAAACAAAATTACCAGTGTATTTGCAGTCATGGGTTGCCATTAAATATTTGTAGTTTTACATTTGCATTTATTCTGTTGTAGTAGTAACTAAAGAATTTGGAGAAAATTACAAGTGTTATAGTAAAGTTAATTTCTGTAGTTGCTGAAGGAACAGCAAAGACCTTACAAGGACTGTCAGAAGACAGGTATAAAACTGAGTTTGCCAAGGAGATTTTAATAGAACTGGGAATAATTAAGACATTTGGATTTTAACTTCTCTTCCTCCTCCCATTCTCTGATGTACGTAATCTTTAGATAATGTTATATATACCTCTAAAAATGACAAATGTTTATGGGTGATCCAGGTACTGCATGTTCTACGTAGATGACTAAGAGAAGTCCTTCAGTCCTATATTGTTATCATTTATTAGTAATGTAAGATTATCTAGCCACTTCCAGCAGGAAACTAAGCTCTTGTGCTGGATGATGCATACACAATATATACACTAGCATTTTGAGGACCACTCAGAAATCAGTGCCAGACTTAGGTACTTTATAAGTATGTATTAAGGAGGGTACCCTCCACAAAACAGCACACTCGTCACACAGATGGGTAGAAAGAGTAAGGACACAGTGCTAGAAACAATTTGCATTGTAAGGATAAAGTGATCCTAACTTGACAACAGGTAGATAGCATTTACAAATATACTTTATATCTTCCAAACACCAGTAAAACACATGGTGGTCACAGTTCATAAATCCTCTTTAACTTATGTTGCTTTTCCTCAGTAACGCAGACACTTAAAGGAGAAGGATTTGTTAGGGGTTTTTTTGGGGGGGGGGGTGTTGACAGACTTTTAAAATGCTTTTAGCTGCAAACAAAATCTGAGAAAATTTAAACAGATGTCAAAATAAATTTCCACTTAAATTCCCTTCCCAAGCACAATTTGCATATAGCTTAATTGGAATAGCAGCTGGGTTGCTGAGGAAAACTTCTATTTTTAAAGAAAAAAAAAATATAGATAACGTATTAGTGGAAAAGCAGCCATATTCAAGGAAGCTGTTTGCATTCTGTTTCAGTGGAACAGAGAAGAGGGTGCAGAGCCGTGGTATCTTAGCAATTCAACCCAAGCAAATACTTGGAAAAAGGCAAGTACAATTGGACCACATCAAGCTTCATCAATGCCAAAAAAAGGGAGTTTGTTTCAGGAGACTTATGAATGGCATGTATCCCAGCAACTATAGAATATGTAATAGGAAAACCAGGTAGTGGTTGTTAAGAGATACAGTAGTAGGAAGAAAAAAGAAATTACTAGGAGGACAAAAGATCATTCATTTACATGGTATTGTAACTATATCCAATTTCAGTGTAGTAGGACATAAAGGATTAGGCCCTAAATCACCAGAAATTTTTTAATAACCATGCTGAACCAAGTAAATCAGGCTTTGCTGTAAGGTTGTAAATGAGGGTGCTTTCTTGGTCTATGTTTTCTGCTGCTAGGAGAGGAGCTGGGAGAAATATAAAGAACACTTTACCTCTCTTCTCTTAGGACTATGTGTTGCCCAGAGATGACAAAGACACAAACAGTTCCTTCCCTCTCACACAGCAGCCTTTTGGAAATGCCCATCGCTGAAAAATCATACAATAGTGTAGCAAAGAGTATTTCAGCTACATTACATATTAGCCATGGAAGAAAGAGATGCAGATTGCTCTGTATTACTAAGTTAAGTGACTGTTTTCCATCTTGACAGCTAGTCTGATCATTTATTTTAAGGGCAGAGTTTGTTCTAGGATGCTGGGGATTGCTTTGTGGCTACAGCAGGCAGGGACTCTGGTAGTCTAGGAGTCTTCTGCAATATTACTTATGATTATAGGAAATTGGTCTTGATGACAAGATTGAACCTTCCAACCTTATGCCTGGAAAGTCTGTGCTTCTCTTTTTCTGTTGTGCTGCCAAACACGAAACTTAGCAAGCAAGAGGGATGGAGTGATTTGGCCCTGATGGATGAATGCTAGCTGTTCTTTTCTACAATGAAAAGGAAAAATAGTTGAAGGATCTATTACAGTCTGATCAATGGGTTTATCCAGACTGTGCATGGACTATTAGGTGTTTCATAAATTCCCAAGCACCCTGGGGATACAAATGCAAGAACCAAATCTAATTTTAATGTAAATATTCATAAGCATAGTCAAATAATATCTGCATACCAGTATGATATTTATTTGTATCAGTATTTCCCTGCATGGAAAAGAGGCCTCCACTTGTTGGCTTCACAAGCAGTGAAAACAAAGCATCAAGGCATCCTTCCTCCTCAGGAAATGACAGGAATTTTTGCTCATAACAGACTGATCTCTACATGCACCACATCTCCACTTGGGAAGCATCACAGTATTTTAGAAATATATGACCTTCGTACATGTTTAGGACTCATGAGCCATATTTAGGACTCAAAGCACATTTGGTTCATTACCGTGGTGCAATGGACTATAATTCCAACAAAACACAAGGATTATTCATGCTCATCATCAAGCTCACAGACAGACAGCTTCACACTTGTACCCAGGAATGGTGGTACCCTGTTGCAGGCCAGTTAGCATGCAGATTGCAAGTAGTTAATTTTAGCTTCAGTTTCCCTAATTGAGATGTAGCACAATGTGTTATTGTATGGTGAAATAAAATCATCCTGGAAGCATTTTATCAGGTAGAAATGGAACAAAACCTCATACTAGCTGTTTAGGGAAGGTAAATGCACAACTCATTCTATACATATGTAATATTTTTTCATTTCTGTTTACGTAAAAGATAAAAGTAAATGTTATTTTTATAAAAGAAACAAGAAATTAGCTCACTGAGGGCTTAATTATCCTTTCTTCTCCAGTGGGAATCAATGCTATTGGCAGCTTGCAGGCCTGTTCTCTTGACAAATCAAGTTGTTGGCTGAGGCGTGAAGTGTTAGATTATGATCGACTCAGCGTGACATTGTGATTCATGGCTACTATATTACAGAGGGAAAAAGGGGATTTATGCTTCATATCCACTTTGAATTCATAGTGAAACAAGTGAATCATTCTGTTCAACCTCAGGAGTTCATGTTCTACACCTGGGGGCTGAACAATATTACAGGCTTGAACATTTTAAGGAACAAGTGCAATAAAATACCACTGTGAAATATTCTATCTTTTCCCTCATGCTATAAGTTTAAAGAATCACCTGGAGTAAAGATTTAATGAGTGCATTTCATTAAAAGAAGAAGGAGTAAGAGGGATGATAAGCATGGACATGGAAGGTATATATTGGTCAACTGGAAAAAGACACTTCCAGATGGATAAAGGTAACTAAAGGAATAATTATGCACAGTCTCTTTGGAAGGCCTAAATTGTAGGTCTAAATGATGTACAGGATTTTTATTTTTTTCCCCCCAAATAGCCATTAATAATACAATTCAGTTGTACCACCATGTTTAAGCAAAGGTATAACATTAAGTATGTTTGTATTTGTCTTATTTCCTATATTCCCAGATCAACATCTGGAAAAAGCCACAGGGACAACTAGGGTCGGTGTAGCTGCTATAATGAAGGAGGGCATCAGCACAATTCTCCAGAGAGACGTGACAAAACATGCATTTCACTGGACAGTATTAATAGGGTCTACAACTCCATCTATTCCTCCTGGAAGGACCACCCACCCTTGCAATTCAAGTGTCATCATTTAACTATGTGCAAAACCTGCAGTCACAGCACCAAAAGCTGGAAGAAGATCTAGCCAATCCCCATAGCACTTCATTTCAATTAAGTTCAAGATACCCTATTTTTTTAAATGTAGAATTTGGACTACTTTTCCTATATTGTTAGGAAACACAAGGCAAATTGAATTTCATCCTTGCAAACACAGCTTGACTGCAAAAGCAGAACCAAAGTCCATCTCTAAAATGTCAGCGCTGAATTCCTATTTCAGCCTTATCTTTCTATATAATGAGCAGAATCAAGGCATGGAAGGTGGCACAATGAATTTAAAGAAAATCCAGACACCTGCTCCTTTTGGGGGAAAAATTATTCCCTCTTTTGTAATTAAGTAAAAGTGCCTTTTTAGCTTTTACTCAAAAGAATGAATTCTCTCCACCTCTTGGTTATTGTTTTTGCAGAGAGAGGCCAATCATCTGAAGGACTTGGAGAAAGGCCAGCAAAGATAAGGCTGAAAAATCTCTCTCCAGTTTAGTGATAACGGTTCTCTTTTGTATATTTACCATTTTCAAGAGACAGGGTTTGTTTTCTTAATCTGATACTGCTACTTAGAAATAGCAAGGAAAGGAGCTTATTGTTATTAACTATAATTTGTTCAGCGTACTGAGTGACGAACATACTTTGTGGACAAGTCTTTGTTAGATGATGTTCAGTATTTAATGAATTGTTACTGCAAATACAGACCTCTCTGTGCTTCTGCCTGACTTTCTTGAGGAAAAATGGGTGTATTACTGTCCATGCTTCAACCTGGATTGGTGCTATATTGGTTGCTGTTCTCAGGAGGTGTTCTTCAATCTGTAAGCAGCCATGTGACTTCTGTTTCTAAGTTCACTATTGACATACAAGATAGAGGGTTCTACTTAAATTACATGTTGCTGCTGCAGCATTCCACGAAGATCGTCTCTGACTCCTAACCTGACACAGCAATGCTCGTTATATACCCATCCATAAATATGGAATCATCTGCTCTGGTGAGAAGCAGATTTAGTGATAAACATTCTATAGCGCACAATATAAGGTCTCATAAACTCTAGCTGAAGAGGAAAACTATGGGCTGGCTTGTTCATAAACCACCATAAATTTGCCAAAGTCATTCAAGTATTGCTTTGACGATGCCTGAACTTCAAAAGCTATTTTGTAAACTCATCAGCATCTTTATGGCACAACTGCTGCAAAATATAATTACTTGGAAAATCTGTCCAATGACAACATGTCAAAACCATGTCAGAAAATGCATCAAGGCTAGATCTTCAGCTGACATGCGTCAACTTAGATAGTCCATTGATTTTAAAGGAGCTGCAGAGATTGCTATCAACTTAGAATCTTCATTTTCTATATCTAAGCCGTGGTGCTAAACAAGTAAGTGGCTACAATGCTGGCCTCTGGCTAGCAGGTAAAGTACAATGTGGAATGCTCTTCAGCAAGGAGAATAAGATCTGAAAATTGCACAGATGCACTAATTGCCAAATGGGAGTATAGAATAATATGTTTGTAACTGGTAAAGCTGTCTGCAGTAGTTAACATAATACAGCAGCTGAGATCCCATTCCTCTGTCCAGTTACATATGTAGAAAATTTATTAACAACTCAGGTATCTCCTAAATTCCTAATACTGATTGCAAAGAGAAAATGACATTTTGACTAACTTACTGGATAAGATTTATATCATCTGAAGATTAATGTCTGATCCTAAAGATCTCCAGAAGAAAGGTACTTGAATGCATACTCATTGCATCATCTACCTCAGAGTTAAAGACCACAGTTAAAACTATGTAAGCTCTCTACACTGCACTTCTTGATGTGCTTGAATCCCACTGCTGTCACTTCAGAATTGGAATTTCTGTGAACTTCCAGCTGGCTGCACTAACAGATAGGTTGTTTATATTAGTCCTCTGGCATAATGAAGTGTATCTTCAGCTCTGCAAAATATTAGGTCAACTTGATTAACTGGTGCAGTCACCGTTGCATTATTTTTAGAACACTTCCCCAAAGTTACAATCTGCAAAAGTCTTAATATTATATTTTTCTATTAAGTATATTATTGAGTAAAATTATGCATCCTACTATAGCAGCCAGTGACGTCAAGCTGGATAGCTGTCTTGTGGAGTTCTGTACACAATGTACCAAGAGACCATCCCTACCCCACAGAGCTTAAACCACATAGAACAGAAAAGTCAGCAAAGACAGACATTTAGTCCTATTTGCAGATATGAAACTAAGGCAAACAGAAATCAGACATTTCTGAAGGTCACATGGTTATTTGCAGCAGAGGCAAGAACTGAATCAACAACTTCTGGAGGCACATCTGTAGTATGTAACTCAACACAAAGCACAGGTACCTATGTTACTTTTTACTGAGCTGACTGTCAGAGGAAGAGCCTTATCAGTGTGACACTGCACCTAAGCTAATAAACCCAGCTAGAGGAAAAGATGCTTATACTCTAAGACGGTTATACAGATTAGGGCACATGAACAGCTCTTTCACATAAAACTTCAGTGTGTTATTCAGCTGTATGAAATAGGGTATAAGAGTTATGACCTAAACCTTAATCTAGTTTCTGAAAATAAAATAAATAAATAAATAAAATCAAACAGTAATATTAAGCTGCCGTTAAAATTGGCATGGATGTTCTAGGCTGTCACCAAACAATGCAATTTTAACAGTCAACAAGTAACATTGGTTACTGAAGTGTGGAACATATGGATTTGAAACACATAATGAAAATATCCATCTTAGTTACCAGAGCATCTGAAGGAGTTGTAAACATAAGTCTTTTTAAGAATTAAAAGGGATTCCTCTGTTTCTAAGGTGCATTTTTTATTTTGTTGGTAGCTACAGTTCATATTTCTCTTTCTTTATGTATATAAAGATACAGATATATATATTTGTTTGTGTGAGTGCATATACATTCATACATTGGATTAGCTTATTCATGTGTTTCACACCAGGCATAGAAGGTTTGGAGTTGTCCATCTTTGAAATTTAAAAGGACACTATTATTACAAAGTTTATTTTCTTAAAAAGCTTGGTTCTTTAAAAATAGAAAAATAAAGCACATCCAGCTACAGAGGTATCAACCAAAGCTGGCATAGTTTTTCTACAAAGGCAGCTAACAGTTCTCTTCAGCTGTGTTCATGATACTTCTGTGTTTCCTTTGTCCTGTTATAACAGCAACCAAATTTTATTTTCATGGAAAGCCACTGAAAAATGGTTGAAAGTTCCATGTAAAAGTGTTCATGGAAACCACATGCTCAACTAAAGCAAGCCAGAGGTTGTGATGGAATACTTTTCAAATTTCTGCAATCTGGGAAGAATATTAATTGCTGGCTCATGAGATATTAATACTACAGGCTGAAAAGGCACTACTGAATACTCACAAAACTATTCCAAATGAAAAAAAAAAGACAAACAAAGACCATCCCCACATCCTCTCCCGCACCTCCCCAAAACCCCAGCAAGGTACCAGAGATCTAAAAACCTCAATAAATTATTTCTTGGAACATTAGAGTAATTAATATAATCAATCCAAAGATGTATTGGGTTTGTGTGGCAAGGTTTTGGTAGCGGGGGGACTACAGGGGTGTCTTCTGTGAGAAGCTGCTAGAAGCTTCCCCTATGTCCAATAGCACCAATGCCAGCCAGCTCCAAGACAGACCCACCGCCGGCCAAGGCCGAACCCATCAGTGACAGTGGCAGTGCCCCTGGGATAACAGATTTAAGAAGGGGGAAAAGTTGCTGCACAACAGCAACTGCAGCCAGAGAGAGGAATGAGAATATGAGGGAAACAGCCCTGCAGTCACCAAGGTCAGTGAAGGAGGGGGAGGAGGTGCTCCAGGTGCCGGAGCAGAGATTCCCCTGCAGCCCGTGGTGAAGACCATGGTGAGGCAGGCTGTCCCCCTGCAGCCCAGGGAGGTCCACGGTGGAGCAGATATTCACCTGCAGCCCGTGGAGGACCCCACGCCAGAGCAGGTGGATGCCCAAAGCAGGCTGTGACCCCGTGGGAAGCCCACGCTGGAGCAGGCTCCTGGCAGGACCTGTGGACCTGTGGAGAGAGGAGGCCATGCTGGAGCAGGTTTGCTGGCAGGACTTGTGACCCTGCGGGGGACCCACGCTGGAGCAGTTTGTGAAGAACTGTAGCCCATGGGAAGGACCCAAGTTGGAGAAGTTCATGAAGGACTGTCTCCTGTGGGAGGTACCCCACGCTGGAGCAGGGGAAGAATGTGAGGAGTCCTCCCCCTGAGGAGAAAAGAGCAGCAGAGACAACGTGTGATAAACTGACTGCAACCCCCATTTCCCGTCCCCCTGTGCAGCTGAGGGGGAAGAGTTAGAGAAAATCAGGAGTGGAGTTGAACCTGAGAAGGAGGGAGGGGTGGAGAGAAGGTGTTTTAGGATTCAGTTTTTATTTCTCGTTATCCTACTCTGGTTTGACTGGTAATAAATTAAATTAATTTTCCCCAAGTCGAGTCTGTTTTGCCCATGATGGTAATTGGTGAGTGTCGTGGTTTAACCCCAGCCAGCAGCTAAGCACCACGCAGCCGTTCACTCACTCCCCCCCACCCAGTGGGATGGGGGAGAAAATCGGGAAAAGAAGTAAAACTTGTGGGCTGAGATAAGAACGGTTTAATAGAACAGAAAAGAAGAAACTAATAATGATAATGATAAGACTAATAAAATGACAACAGCAATAATAAAAGGATTGGAATGTACAAATGATGCGCAGTGCAATTGCTCACCACCCGCCGACCGACACCCAGCCAGTCCCCGAGCAGCAATTCCCCGCCCCCACTCCCCAGTTCCTATACTAAATGGGACGTCCCATGGTATGGAATACCTTGTTGGCCGGTTTGGGTCAGGTGCCCTGGCTGTGTCCTGTGCCAACTTCTTGTGCCCCTCCAGCTTTCTCGCTGGCTGGGCATGAGAAGCTGAAAAATCCTTGACTTTAGACTAAACACTACTTAGCAACAACTGAAAACATCAGTGTGTTATCAACATTCTTCACATACTGAACTCAAAACATAGGACTGTACCAGCTACTAGGAAGACAGTTAACTCTATCCCAGTTGAAACCAGGACAGTGAGTTATCTCTCCCTGTCCTTATCTTGACTCATGAGCCTTTCATTATATTTTCTCTCCCCTGTTCAGTTGAGGAGGAAGAGTGATAAAGCAGCTTTGGTGGGCACCTGGTGTCCATTGCCACCTGCTTATATATAGTCTACAAAGTAGAAAAAGAACATATTTTACTAACTTGTCTGCTCTGGTTCACACAGGGAATGTCAGTTCTGCTCTGAGAAAGTTGCACACTTGAAACAATAACAAGAAAAGAAAAGGTGTCAGCATTTTCATTCTTCTTGATTGCATCTAAATGGACAGATGCAGGAGCACTTCTGACTTCAGGTGAGCACACCAATCACACCCTGGCCCCTGCCTCTGACATTCCAGTGTGCATGATGCTCTTCATTTTATACTTTAAAGAAAGAAGCATGGCTCGGGACAGCTGGCCAAGTCAGAACTGGGTTCCTGAGCTACATTACTAGAGGAGCATGGCTCTGCTTTGGGCACTAACCAGTTCACTTTGCTCAGCTTACTTATGCATTCCTTGAGATAATGGGAGTTTTGCCGACTTCTTTCAGTTCTAAGACTGAGTTCAAGACTTGTTTCACATAGGAATGTGGGGTATAGTAAAACATTGATAGAAGAAAACCCACTGCTGGAACTGGCAAGCTATACAGATCTACAGCTCTGATGCCAACTACAAAAGAGTACACCATAACATGCAAATAAATCATTAGATATTGCTATTAATTTCTCTATTTTGTCTTTTGCAGCACTAAATACATTAAGGAGTTTTTGATAAATTTTCCAATTATTTTTGTTCAGAAGCATTGGCAAAACAATCTGTGGTATTAACGAGATATTTAGTGCAAATTAATCATTAAACTGGACAGTCTATGCCCTGAAAAGAAATTTGTTTTGCAGAGTGTTTTTATTTAGCACAGTCAGTCTTTGGAAATTATAGTGTTTCTTGAAAGATCTTCATAATTACTTTGATTTAACTTGTTATAAATGTTATATATAATTTGTTACAAAGGTAGTAATCCACAAAGCACTCAACTGGACTGTAGTCTGTCAACCTGCCCTTGCACATCTCAAGAAGAATATATGGAGAAGGAATCTCTAACTTCATACATGGGGATAGCAAGCAAGGCAAAGTTCAGCTGAACTCTGGTGTGTCCTGTGATACTGAGGAAGGAAGTGGGAGTGACAGTGGAGATAGCCATCATATTGTAAGTTGACAGAACTCTAAGGTCACTGGAAGTCTACTGGAAATCAGTTCTTAATCAAGAGCTCCCTAGTTACCTAGGGAGTTACTTGGTTTTCTTTCCTACATTCAGCGTAACACAGGTGGGGTAGAGAATTTGCGGGTTTTTTTTAACCTCAGTTAAACAAGCTGCAATAAAGAAATCTAATGCAGCAATTAATGCATCTGAGGAGTGGCAATTGTGTACACATTCTGCCTGGTTTACTCATACATAGGTTCTATTGAACAGTAGCATGCGTATGAAGGTTAATGTTTTATTAAACAGCACAAACACATACTATTGCTGCTTCCAGTACTGCACATATGGCAATATCTCCTAACAGGAAGAACAGTTCTTGCTTAACAGAAATATAGTTGATCTAAATACACAAACTGCAAGGGAATTATGAAATCAGAAGCAGCCATCAGATCCTCTAAACATCACTGCATTGTCTGGAGCTAATTGCTACATCCCACAATTATGTTTTTTCCTTAGACATTTGCCTAACCCTATTTCTTGCAATGACTGTTCGAATCATTGCCTTATTTTTAATACAGGATAGCTATTCTTTGTGCACAGACACATTCTACTTGCATTCCTTTAGGATTTGACCCTTTCTGGGCTTTAGTTCATGCCTCTGGTTCTTGTATTTGACACAAGTTCAAATCACCTTGTAGTATCTATACTCTCAAATATCTTTGGAAATTTATATACCTCAAAAAGGTCACCACTTTCTCTCTGTACTCCATGTATTTTAGCCTTAAAGTTTGAGAGGTTGGTTGTGGGTCTTTTGGGGTTTTTTTTTGGTAGAAAACCTTGTCTTCAAAAAAGACCCTAACATTTAGTAACATTATGGCTGCCATCCACTTTATGTATTTTCCTGATAGTCTTCAGCAAACTGACCTGTAACTACTGCCTTTCACATGTGTCCTCATAAGTTGCTTGTATTAGCTTGATATCAGTCTCCTACTTGGCAAATACAGATGTAATGACATGAGCTCCTTTAGAAAAAAAAAAAAAAAAAAAAGGTTGGTCTTTGATTCCTTTTTAACAGCTATTGTCTTCAATGCGACAGTGACTGTTTATATTGGCCTTGTATTTAAGGCAAAGTCCTAATAGAGATGGTGGAGTTGAGCTGAGATAAAATCCTTCAGGAAGCTAAAATCACTTTATCTCATCATTCAGCTTGAGCACTACAGGACAGATTTGCCCTCAGCAGCACGTATAACAGACTTTTGGTTACACTTGTAATGGGCCCCTCACTGCTGTATCTCATAAGCTGTCTTTTTTTCCCTACTATATTTAAATAACCAAGTGTAGTTATTAAACATATGCTGCCATATAGCAGTTTTTTACTGGAACCCCCTGTAAGTTTTGTCTTGTCTTTTGTTTTGTCTAGCTTGGAGAAAAGGAGGCTGAGGGTGACCTCACTGCTCTCTGCAGCTTCCTGAGGAGGGGAAAGGGAGAGGGAGGTACTGATGTCTTCTCCCTGGTATCCAGTGACAGGATGCGTGGGAATGGTTCAAAGCTGCATCAGGGGAGGATCGGACTAGATTTTAGAAAATATTTCTTTACCGAGAGGGTGGTCAAGCACTGGAACAGGCTTCCTAGAGAGGTGGTCGATGCCCCAGGCCTGTTGGTGTTTAAGAGACATTTGGACAATGCCCTTAATAATATGGTTTAAATTTTGGGCAGCCTGAAATGGTCAGGCAGTTGGACTAAATGATCACTGTAGGTCCCTTCCAGCTGAACTATTCTACGTATGATCCTGTACTAACACATTTTTAGGAGCCAGACCATAAAAAGGCCTCTAGTTCTTCCTCTTTCATACAGATATATTTCTCTGCAGACACAGCATCTTGTATTTAGATGTCTACATCCACACATTTATACACTGATTTTATATTAAGGGGCTAAGATTTTTTTAATGCGACTGTTCATTTTACAAAAAAAATAACTCTACATTGTCAGAATTGTATCATACTGTAAACTGCACTGTAAACTCCAATGATATACATGAAATATATGCTCATTAAAATTCAGTGAGTCTTTAATAGGAATCTATGTCTGAAGTCAAGGAATAATGAAGATAGGGTAGCAATCTTTATAATGAAACAACGATGTACATGAGAAAGGGTAAACAATGTCAATCTTTTATTTGGTCAGCATATCATGTGTATTTTATTATAGAAGCATTTTGACCCAAACTGCCTGTCTTCAAGATACTAGTAGTTTTTACAGGGCTATGTTGACTTGTTAACTCTGATTTGCATAGTAAAAAGGCATAGAAAGATTTTCGTTGTGTGACATGATGGCTAACTTCAGCTCCTTCACCACATGGCAGTAATTACTACTTTGTAAACATTTTCCTTGAGTCTAGGCCCAGAAAAGTTTTTTGGGTTTTTTGGCCAAGAGTAATAGCTCTGGGAAAGATTTAGAGTCTTATCTCCAAGAGTTGTGTGTAACATAAAAAGGAGAAAACAATTACCCTAGAAAATCCTCTTAATGTGAAAAGCCTAAGACATCCTCCTATAAAACCTGTGAAAGTCGTATTGGTACTTTAGTACTAGCTAGCTTTAGTACCCCTCTTTCCTACCTCTCAGCATAGCAAATCTGCTAGGACTGGACCAGACTCTGTTGCCCTCTAGTGAATCCCAGACAGGGCAATGGCTTTCAGTGCCATTAATACAGATACATGTGAAAAACAATAAATCAGGAGGTCAAAGTGATGTTGATTTATCTTTTCCAGCTCTCCTCTCTCCACCTTGCCAAACGTCCTAAGCAAAACAGAAGTCAGGAATGAATAACTAGCAGGTCTTTAGATTTTGGTTTTATTGCCTTCAGTCTCCATCTTTGGTGTTATTTGGGCTGTAGCAGAGTTTCCCAAGTGACTGTCTTTATCCATATTACACTATCAGTATGTCAGAATCCTGTCAACTGACAGGCGCTATAGGATTGTAATTCTCTAAATCAGTACGAATATATTGGGAAAAAAGCCATAAGAATGGCTGACAACCACTCTTTGAAGGACTCATGGCTGTGTACAATAGAATATAGAGCAGCTCATAAGAAGAATGGAGACGGTTTTACAACACCTGTAAAATCCTCAGGATTGAAAAGCCCATAGCAATGGGGCTCTGATCTTCACTGGGATCTCTGGACAGTGATTTCATAATGATCATTAATCAATAATGATACTCATCCTAGCCAGAGGAAAAAGGAAAAGGGGCAGGAGACAATCAATTCTTCATTCAGGTTGGGACCATGCAACACTGATAGAGTCTTGTCTGATTAGCATGAGGTCACATCGTCTCTTTTATCCCCTGCCTTAATGAAAACATTACAATGGGATTTTACTGTGTTCCCTTTCCAGCAGAGAGAGCCTGTGATGAATGGTATATGGGATTCTCATTGTGTGCTATATGCCAGTTCCTGAAGGAACAATATTTTGCATTCTGCATTTGCTCAGGAAATGCTTCTCTGATTTTTCTATGTTGCAAAACCACTGTTTGAGAGAGCAGATTGCTGTGTCATCCACACTGCACAAATCGTTTGTAGCCATATTGGTCCTCACCATGAGCATATGTGAGCATTTTTCAAATGTCACAAAAACTTGCCATCTTAAGGATTAATATTAAACACCTTGTACCATATGGAGGCACGTGAGAGAGAGTCCTTATAGGTTTTAGCTAGGTACTGCATGATTTGCTAGACAGGGCTGTGTTGTAAGCATCTTTAGTGAATGCAGATAATAGATATTCATGTGGTTAAAACAAATATCTCTCTCCACAAACCTAGCTTAATTAGATTTGCTGCAATTTTCCATGATAATTTAGTTCTGCCTTTGCCTTTTGGCTGGCAGATTGTCCCTGGAAACCTCTTGCAGAAATTCCCATTGACTGCAATGATTCTCAGTTAGGGCAAAACTGATCACTGCTGCCTTCCCTGCTGTTGAACTCAATCAACAAGCCATACATAACTCTCTACAAATAAAAAATACCAGTAGGGTCAGAAAATCTGAAAACTGGCTGTTTGACACCAGAAACATAATGATAATGTAACTAGTTCTGCCAGGACTTGCATCAGAGCATAACAGATGAATCCCTCCCCATCCACTGAGTCACCTTGCCAACTTTTTTTTCCAATTAGTTTCGTCCTTATAAATCAATAGTGAAAGATCACTTTTCACCTAGAAGGTATTCAGTCAAACACCAATATACCATCAGCAGCCATGAGAGAAAAATATGAGGAAAATGGCAACACTGACACTCTTTTTTTTTTTCTTTCCTGCTCACCAGATATGAAACTTCTACTCTCCCCTAAGTCCTGAGACTAAGTTTCTTACTATATTTTCATTTTAATAGATGGTCCTCCTCCCTGCCCTTCCTACTCCACAATGATCACTTCTCTGGAAGGGAATGGTTGAAATGTGTCTTCTCAGTTTTTCCTTACCTGTGTTCATGAAATTACCGCATCTCTCCCCTCTGTTCTTCAGATCAGACTCAAATTCATATCTTACATAGAACCCTCTTATGCCTCTATCAACAGGGCTGAGTTTTGATTCAGCCAGCTTGATTTTCAGCCACAAGGATTGCTATTGTTGCACTGCTTTTCCTTACATGTAATTCTTTCACACTTAATTGGAACTCCAGGATGATTCAAGCCAGGTGAAATTCCTCTTAAACTATCAGGTTGCTTATATGCAATGTACAGCCCTACACTGCTTTGCTGTTGTTCAGGTCTGGGTTCAATCTTGCTCAAGACTTTTGCCAATACACAGTGCAGAGTGTACAATAAAACAAATAAGCAGTAGGAACAGCATTCCCAGTTTCCCTGTAGCTTTGTACCCTACGTGCTCCTGCTCTCTCACCTCCCTCTTCCCCTGCAGGTTCCCACCGTGTTTTCTGCAGCATCCCCCCTAGCCAAAGGGCGGAGTGCTCTGTGGCTCAGCTTGGCTGTGCAAGTGCCAGGCGGTTGCTGCCTGATTGCTGCCAAGCAGAACCTACAACGTCTGAATTCAGCCAGCCGCTTTTGGAGGAAACATCCATTTGGATCTCTCTCTCCTATTTTGCTGTTGATTTGCAGGGCCTATATAAGAACTTAATGACCTTTGAGACTTTGACTCTTCCTTCAGAGTTGGTTCAAATTGACCAGCAAATTCAAAAGTTATCAGGGACAGATGGGCAGCATGCACACAAAAGTCTCATTTCTATCCAGGCTACACAATCTCAATTCAGATCTTGTTCTGAACAATTTATACATGGTCTTGCTGTTTGGCTGCTGTAGCTCACATTAACCTGTCGTCTGTGCATGTGTTTCTTCAACATGGATTTACCTCAACTCACTGAATACCACCATTCTGCTATAGTTTTCCGGAGGAGATTATATACCCCATATCATTAAAGCAGAGTTCTTTGGCAGAAAGCAAATAGGTCATCCTTATTTTCAAGTGAACACATATTTTTGGTATCAAAACAATGACTGAAGAAAAGGAATTATCTTACATAATCACAAATTTGTACTGCCTTAACTTATATTTGGGGAAAATATTGAGATGCACCACATATTAATAAATCCACTGAAGAGGGAGAGCCAAATCAACTTCGAGACCAGCAAATGCCCAATAATCGTATGGTAAACACAGCTATTGAAGAGTGATTGTAAATTACATTTAGGCATCTTAAGCTAAATAATGCCAAAGAGAAAAATGGTGTGCTAATTATCTTTTCACTCAGCTTACCTGAGTTCTATATAACATTCTAATAACTATTGCCAGGACCATGGACTAAATTGCACACATTTTCTTCATTTAAGTGTTACCTGATGAATAGGAGTATTATAGGGATTATGCCTCCTACTGACAAAGCTGATCTCCTATGTAACAGTTGATGGTGATGACTGCTTGTGTTATTCAAGGTAAAAATGAATTTTTCTGTGTGCTCAACTTCAAAGGATTTCATTTGACTAATGGAGAAAGGAACATAAAGGAGGAGACAAAATCATGAACTCTGGATTGAAGAGGAGGATAGACTCTGATTATTTCAATGTTTTGTACGATCCAAAGTTGTTAGAGAAACATAAAGCATTTCTTATATTAAACGATTGATTTGAGAGGAAAATGAAAATGCTCACGTTTCACAATGTGCAGATGGACAAGTGCAAAGCTTTCAGTAATGAT
Source organism: Harpia harpyja (assembly GCF_026419915.1). NCBI lineage: Eukaryota > Metazoa > Chordata > Aves > Accipitriformes > Accipitridae > Harpia > Harpia harpyja. The sequence goes on from NC_068953.1 coordinate 28,368,142, forward strand.
AGCTCATGGAAAGAAAACAAAAATATCACAAATCCAGACGCCAAGTCAAGACTGCTGAATTGCCATTGTTAGGAGCCTATAATACTACAGGATTTATTTTTCATTTGAAGATATACTGTTTTCTGTTCACAGCCAGATATGTTCAGAGGAATAGCATATTATGCAAAGTGCTATGATTCATACCGCCTCCTGCCCCAATCTCACTCTTTTCCATGGATAATGTACCTGACAAATGATTTATCTTTAGCCAAGAACAACAGTGCCACTTATTTGCACCGTTCAGAGTCCTGGAAGGAAGTGTCCGAGAAACTCCTTGCCTAGGTAAAGTGCATGCAGGGCATTGAAACAATACAGATCTGGACATGCACTCGTTTTCTCTGAGGACATCATCAGTTAAAGATACAGAAAACCTTAACATAGGGAAAAGAAATACAATAAATAAATAAATAAATAAATAAAATAATTAAGTACAGCTGTTTGCTTTTTGGCCAGTTTGTTTCCTGACTTAAGATAAATACTCCTTAGTGTCCTTTGACTTGCAAGCTCTGAGACCTTGGAAGGAAGGAGAAGACAAAAAAGGGTAAGCACAAACACACTTGCTAAGTGGGGTTTTATAAAATATTGCAGCTCTCAGTCTTAAAATGTCTAAAATGAAAATCTGTTGCAAGGACATAATAAAAATAAAGCTGATAATGTGCTCCCCTAGGAAGAAGGAGCACATGCTGCTCCCCAGTACCCAGAAGCCATTATTTCCGCTGAGAATAAAAACAACTTACACAGTAAGATGCATTCCCAGCTTCCAGAGTTGATTTAGAGATATCAGGAAACGTTCAAAATAGGCATGGCTTAGCATGAAATTAGTGCATGGAAAATGCCTCTGTTGAAACAATCCCCTGTTTTATCATTTACTTCCTCACCCAGGAGGACTTATATCTGATCCTCCAGCCCTGCAGTGCCCCATTCAGTCACATTATTATCAAAGCACAGCAATCAATCATGTCTCACTACAGGTGACACTCAATAAGCATCAGGAAACAAGTCATTGTTATATGGATATAAATACATATTCCAGTTAACCGTCTTTCCTTAGATAGTCATTTAACAGCCTCAAAAAAATGAGCCCAATGGCCCAGTAAAATTCTTCATCAGATACTAGAATTGTAAAATTTATATGAACTTATTTATAAGCAATAAAATCCACAATAACTGTAATTAAATTCAAGTGTGGTGCACAAACATAAACATCCATATTCCAACATTAGGAAGACAGTATGGGACTGACCTATTGACTGTATGTTCCTCCTAAAAACTTGAAATCGATTATCAGGTACTGCGACTGAGCTTTAGGGTCAACGTGATACTGTGATTAATTGGGCATGATATTGCTGAAGAATGATTGGCCCATTTTGTTTCTCCCATACCCACTTTAACTAAAAACCAATGATCTCATTTTTAGGGAGGAAAAGATGACATTTAGATTCAGAGCCCAGCTTTCCTGGAGATGGGGAAGTCGCACAGAATCACAAAGCCCAATGTTCCACTTAACCTGTAGAGATCACTACAGGAAGGCAAGTAACCCCACATGAAACTGCAGCCCTAACCTGCTTAAGTAGGAAAGAATATTGGCAACAAACAAAAATCTGAAAAGTTCCTAGAATCCATCTGTCTTTCCTTTCACCTGCACCAAGGACTTTGACTGTCAGAGGTTTTTTTACCAGAAGGCTAGGATCTGGTCGGGGAAAAAGTGTATTGTTCCCATTTTACCACTGTCCCACAGAGGTTCCTCCTCAATAGTTAAGGATAGTGAGGAGATGAACTTTGCTGTGCTTACAAATAATATTTTTATTTTCAAAAAGAAGACATAACTAGAAGTGTATAAAAATGCCAATCAACCAGGAGTCCTTTCCAAGATTTTTTAAAAGAAGCAGCAGAATTAAAAATTGCAAACATGCTCACCATAACATGCTTACACTTTAGTACGAGATAATATTACTAGCATGGCACTTTTTGGTGGTTTACAAGAATTGTCTACAATCTGAAGTTCTTTAAAGTTAAATTGCACTTCAAAGTTTCATTTACACACTGTAAAAATGATATAGTTAAGTTTTCAACAGGGAATGAATTATTCATTAAAGAAGATAATGGTGTTAAAACTCATCCAAGGAGCTATAACATTAGCATAAAGAATGCCTTATGTCACATTAATTTTAAAAACAGAAAACATACAACACAAAAGATATTGAACCATGGATTTGTTTTTTGGTTACATTAAACAAAAAGCAATTATTCTTACAGCAACCTTTTCATAGCATTTTAATCATACTGGTAGGTATTTTACAAGCCATTTGATCTTAATTATTAATTACATTAGGGTAGGCTGGGTAGAACATGCTTCTATTCTAATTTTATTATCTTTGCTTTTGATTTCATGGAAAGAGGCAGAACAGAGAAGTGCTTAAAAAGGAAAAAACTCAGTTTGTTTTTTTTTTTCCTTTACGTCTGAGTGAAATGGAAAAGTCAGATATAAGAATATACAAAACCTCTTTTTTATTGTTGTTTTGTTTTGTTTCAAAAAAAAGACCACTTATGGAAAGTTTAGTGTGGGGATTCCAAAAGCTTTGGAGAGGTTAACCCCCCCCCCCAAACCAGAAAACAAACAAAAAACTCAACACCCCTCTCCCCCCCCAAAACTCCCAAACCTAAAAAAAACAGAAAAGAAAACAAACAAACCAACCAACCCAACCAAAGCCCTCCACACCTATATATATATATGTGAGAAGTAACTTCAAGGAATTAAATCAGTATCTGCAAAAGAGTTCTTCTTAAATTCAATTGTCAATTAATTCTATTTACTGACAGAACAGCACAACAATTCCTTAGCTCCTTCTTGACATAACTTCTGTAAAATGGACTCACTGCTACTTCCTAGTGATTTTTTTAGTCTTTTAAAACTTGTGTTCTTAAATTACTTCGGGTAAATAAACTTCAGGATTAAAATAAGATAACTGTTTTCTCCTATACCATCCATCTTCTCAATTTACTCATTCCTGTTATTGTGCAAAGTAGGTGCTTCATCAGTTTGCTAATAGTTTAACAAATAGCTCTTCACCTGTTTTGGAATTAAAACTAATTTTAGAGGCCTTTTACCTGTTTCTTATAACTTGTTTTAGATTTCATTAGGGTCAAACCAAATGCAGGTTTTTCAGTCAGGCAAAGAAATTGTTGCACTAGAAAGACAGGGGGCAATGGCTGTAGCAGAGAATTTGTGCTGGATCTTCCTTACACTTACTTACTTATTATTATTTACTTATTAATTTTATTTACATTACTTACTACTTAGATTTACTTTGCTTTACCAATCAATCTATTCAGAATTAGGAATAACTTAGATGATTCAGATTTTGCAAAGTTGATGAGACAAATTCAAGATAACCAGGTAAAATATTGGCTTTATCCTAAAGAGTGAGGGATTGGGATGGCATCCTGAAGGCAGGTTTTTGCTATTGCAATGCCTGATTCAGTCTTGCGGTCTCTCTCACAGACAGGAATGAATGTTTGCTCCCAAAACCTTTGTAAGGGAAGGTCTAGCAGCACTTGCCCTTGTTGCAGCATGAGGTGACTGAGCTAGCTGAAATCCCTTCTGGCCTAAGTTCCTAAAGGTTGCTTCACCCTGTAAATCCTTCACAGAGAGTTGAGAAGGTTATCCCTTCATTCCCAGTCTCTAATTGTAATGTTTACATAGCTGTTCCCTTGAGTTAATTTGTAAGCCACAGGGTGTAGGACAATAAAGACCAGTATCTTCCAGCTATGAAGAAAAATTGATGCCATGGAAGGACGTCTTTTGTACTCACTGTGGCATAATACCAGGGCCTATGGAAACAACACTGCAAATGAAACCAGGATTTACCATGCTGTAGTGCTTCATTCTATCCATCTGGAACTGGTGGGCAAAATTCATTCCTTGCCACAAAATCATTCAATAAAACTGCTTATTTATTTTAGGCATATTCCAGATTCTGCAGCTCTAAGAGCAACCACAAAAACATGAATTGCATGTAAACTCATTCAGCTTTCTCCTCCATAGCCTGCACACTGCTTGAAATGATAGCCCTGGGAAGCAGAAATAGTCTATTTGTCTGAAAGGTTTGTTAAATGAAAACCTGAGGTCCCCTTTTCCCACACTGTTAACTGTTTCAGTACTGATTATTTTGAGGAAACATTTGGTCTATGTGCTTACTTACAATTCCATGACAATTAGGCATCCCCTCAGATACCAGCCTCCCCACCTCACTAATCCCCTCTCTCCTTTTCAGCAACTTTTGTGACAGAATATTATTTGCAAATGCCTGAGACACACCGGCATCAAAAATAGGGAAGGATAAAACCAATTCTATTTAGCAGCCCACAAAACAGCACAGCAGTCACTGTGCCAATTGCAGTATACTTTTCCTCATTTAATTAAGAACTTCATCCATTTACAGAAATCTGCTATACAATTTCAAAGGCTGCATCAAACAATGAAATCTAAGTCTGCCTGTATCTTGGGGAGTATACACCTTCCCCACAGTAAGTAATGAATGTTCCAGTAGCTCCAAATGAACCCCAGGTGTTTCTGCCCAGCCTTCAGTCACTGCAATTCCTCCTCAGTAATTACTGCTCAGAGACATCTTCAGTCGGGTAGTATATTTTAGCAGCATTAAAGGCCTTATGTGAATCCTAATTCCATGGAGACTTTCATGGGTTTGATCAGGTACTAAATATACAGATTTGGGACTGTGTTAGGACATAAAATGCTGTTTAATGTTGGATGGAAGTTAAGTCACAAATAACATATCATGATAGGCGAATTTAATATTTCTTTCCCTGGAAGTTCAATATCTTAAAGGAAATAATAATAAAAGCATGTGATATCAGAGTCAGGCATATAGCAATCTGACAGAGTAATACAGATGCTAGTTGAAATAATGAGATAGCAATAATAGATAGAATACTGTCATTAGATAATACTTCTGTGTTTCTAGACACATGACAAAGACAGCTGGTTTTCAGAGGTAGAGGCTCTGATAATTCACTGCTTTACTGACTTTAGTTCTATTATACAAAATTATTGCTGTTTAGATACAACCCTTGTATCTGATGAATACCAAAGCCAAGGAATGAGTCACTCACTCTGTCATGGAATGACCATATAGATTCATGACCTGAAATTTATCTCAGTTTAAACAACTGTCACACACAAGGGGATGCAGGATCATGACCAGAGTACTTTACACTCTGACTCAGGTTTTGGGGCCCGAACTTCTGAAACCATGGAAACTTTGGGCATAAATAGCCGTGGGTGCAATTTATTACGTTTAGATCTCCCAAGCACATCCACAAAACTATGACCTTTAGGATACCAACTCGCAAAGGCAAATGAAGCGGGAGTTGTAGTTCATGTAGTAGCTCACCATACAGAGCCTGGGTAGCAATAGGTAAAAACTGGAGAGATTTATAGGCTGAGGTTAGATAAAGTAAATCTGACCTAAACCTACTTAAAAAATGTTTAAGTCACCCAAATCTCTCTAGGCTGAAAATCCGGCTTCTTTGTGAAAATTCTTGACTATAGCAGAACCCAGAACACCATGAGAATAGCCTGTCTCATAGTACTATGGAATAGTAACAAAGAAGAAAAAAGAAAAATAAAGGAAGAAAAAGTTCCTAAGAGACTATACCAAAATATATGAAGATGGCATCTCTTTCTCTCTCTCCCACTCTCACTTCAATATGCGTGAACACATTGTTTCTTCTATCCCTCACAACATTCACTAGCTTCCAATTTCATTTTCAACTCCCAGCAGCCAATTATCAGTGTAAGAGGTAGAAGGGAAGTAGAGACAAAGGAGGTAGGCCAGTTTAATTAATACACAGGGAAGCAGAGGTTTATTTTGGTACTCTGGTCTCTCCTGAAAAGACAATGCTCCTGTTATCAGACCCTATTAAAAATGCATTTATTTCATATTGTCTCATAATACTTTCCATAAGGAAAGGAATGAATCATCGTGCATATTTTGTGAATGATTTATAAAGTGGTACTACAGATTTATGATCTGAATCACAGGTCTTGTGGAAGTGCAGCACTACTTCTGTTACAGGGAACTTAAAATGGTTAAAAACATTTTTTTCTCCATAGTATTTGACACTGAGGAACAGCGCTTCTACCTCTCTCAGGTACCTCCACACATCAGCACTATGGACACCAAAACCTTTCTCCCTCCAGCCCTGAGGAGAAAGGGCATTTCCAGTTCTGGAATATCTGATGAAGAAGAATGTCCAAACGCTTCTCAAAATGTGTAAAACAGCATTTGAGCAGCAAGGACTATGTGTGTCCCCCCTCAAAAAAAAAAAAAAAAAAAAGAGAAAATCATTTCATGAAATGATGATGGGCAAACTAATAGGCAATTTGCAATATCCACCTTTGAGTGCTTTGAGTGGGAGGTGATAGGTTCAGAGAAAGGTAAGGTAGACCCTACGGTGCCTCACAAATAGTTCCTGTTACAGCACTTTGCTGTCTCGGATTCCGCAGCCCCAGAAATAGCTAACTTGTTTTGAGTCTAGCCAAGTCATCCTGTTGAAGCAGAAAAAGCAGCAAGGAAGAATGGGGATGGCGTGTGATAGGAGAAAAATATGCATTTTCCTCAAGAAGCATCAATATACTCTTCCTTCAAGGTACACTTTGAAAAGAGTTTTCTGTTTCAGGGGTATTTTGGGCTCACCTTGCTGAACACCTGCTCACCCCAGCCGAAAAAAACCAAACCAAACCAAAACCCAACCCAAACCAAAAAAAACCTCCCCAAAAGAAACGATACCCACAAAGAAAGCTTAACCTTTGTGAAGTCAGTGGCAAATATCTGCCTTTGTGCACTTACACACACTTTTTTTCTGTATAGACCAATTTTGCAGTTTATACATAATTTAAAAGCTTGCTGCAGTGACTCTTCCATAGTCAAGCATCAGGATATACCGTAAAACATGACACATAAAATACGTGAGTAGAAGAAGAAAAAAAAACCCAAACCCACAAACCTATCAGCAGTATCTGTTTCTCTGGGGTAGGTGAGAAGGTGGCAGACATGTTTGATGCACTGCTCTGTTTGAAGGGATATTGAATGGTTGGTGTAATCTTGCACTTGGACTCATCCCCAGAAGCTACATCCTAAATACAAGCGCATTTCTACAGTCTTTGCAAATTGCTTTGTGTTTCCAAGATGCACATGCTAAATTCAGCCATTGTGTTTCCTCACTGGCCATGGATTTGCTAGAAAAAACTATTGACTCACACTTCCTTTGTGTTGTTTGTTCTTTAAGTCAAAGGTAAAAAGAGTGCTATTATATAAACTCTTTCTAGATAAACGTAGCAAGGATCAATTCCGCATCATACAAATAACACGGTGTAAAATTTGAGGCAAAATGTAGGTCACCTGCCAACATCTAGAGGAATTTGTGAGATGCCTACAGCTCTTCCAGGTGGGTTTCAGATAAGTTTCTAAAGCATACAGAAACATGGGGCTTTTGGTCACAAGCTACAAAAGTCACAAGAGTAACAGATGTGCACCTCTTACAGCTTACACTTAGGTAGTGCAACTGTAATCCTAGTCTTTGTGAGTCTTGGGATTTCATGGGAAGTTGACCTTTCCTTATGAGTCCAGGGAGCTGCACAACGCTCACCCCTGAGGGCCACTGAAAATTAGCAGGTGTGAAGGGGAACAGTCTCTCCTCTTCTCCTTTATTAAAGATAAGCAAGTTCCCTGCAAAAATCTTTGTTAAGTGAGAAGTACATATCAGAGAGAGAACAATCACAAAATGTTTTATTGCTACTGGGAATTATTGAGTTGATTGAATTCTATCTTCCCCAACTTCTATTTTTTATATATAAGTTTTCATCTTTGAAGGCAAGAGATGGTAAAAAGAAACAGGTGTTGACAGAAAAAAAAAAAGAACAGAGATTGCCTGACTGGGGCCTACAGCTTAGCCACTGTGCAACAGAAGTAATCAAACACACACATGCGCATGTATCTGCTACCAATTAGGAGTGAGAGAGATCACATACGATTGCATATGATGTATATTATGTATGAATCAAGAACTTTTGTTTTCATTTAGTCATATAACTTCTGAAAAGCTGAACATAAATTCTACCACAATTATTCTTTCTGCTACATTTCCTCTTATCTGAAATTATTACTTTTATACAACTGCCCTGTGAAAGGCCTCTTTCAAAAACCTCAAGAAAATTGAGTTCATTTGTGCATAATTTCCTTAGCTATCTTTGCTTCTATTCCTAATGTCCCAGCCTGCCTATGCATCTGTCCTTCAGTGTGTATTGCCAGGGTAAAAATCTGTGTCCTCCTGGGTTCCTGCAAGAATCAGACAGCACTATGACAGAAACTGTTTAGTTTCACTCAGGATCAGGACAGTTGACTGTGAGCTTCCTGGATGACAGCCTGTTCCTGAATGCCCGAAACGCCCCTGCATATGGTGTGCATTATAATGAGAATGTGACATAAATAATATCTATACCACACAAAGTTTCACAAAGATGTACTCTGATTAGGTGTAGTCATCCATGTTAAACACATTATCTATCGTAGCACAACACTGTGCTAGCTTGGGCACTGAAAGAAGCAGAACTGTAATAACCTGGGGCTTCACATTCCTGGAATTATTCTGCTGCTTGTTCTAGAGCTAGCTCAGGTAAATCTACATGGGCTTAGCCAAAACCTAGCAAATCAGAAACATAAGGAACTAGTAATATTCTGTAAATACGCTGGGGATTACCACTGCTAAAGAAGTAGAACTATTTAATCTGAGAAGGAAATGCTGGCAGAACAGCAGGTAGATTTAAATTGCTTACAAACATTTAACTTAGAAATTAGGAGACAGCATCAGAGCAGTGACATCCCCATACCCAAGCAATCTAATAGGACTATGCAAAACCTCATTAGGTTTAAGATACAGCTTGATACACATATGGATGTCACAAAAGAACTGATTAGTGGGCAGAACCTGAACATGCAGGAGATCTTTCTAGTCCCATGCTTTGTATCTTGTAGATCTGATGATTCAATATGCTGAGACTTGTTATTTTTAATTTATCAGCAGTAATTGCTTTTTATGGACACCTTGACTATATCCTCTGTAGGTTATTAAGTCTTTAAGTATAACTCTAGCGTTGACACTCATATCTACGTCTCTCAACAGTTTCATCCTAGAAGAATCTGATCCTCCTAGAATACTCTGATATAGAAACTGGTGCCTTTGTCCCATAAAATAATCCCAACTCATATCAGGTTTTTAAATACCTACCAATTTCAGCCCACAATCTTTTGGGGATATAAAAATTCAGGCATCTATGGAATTTTCATACCTCTTATCATCACAAGATCCCTGTCACAAAAAAAGTAATTTTGAATCATACCTTGCAAATTTAAGGAAGTGTTATTAACAGAAATTGCATATCAAGTGATGTGTAAATCACACAATTAGAGTACAGTTATAGGAATTAAAACTTTCTGATACTTTATGACTACTTTCTAAACCAAACTAAAGTTGCCTAGAAATAAAATATTCTTGGTAATGACAATGCTCTTATTAATGTTAGAATTATAAACTTAGGGAAACTGTAGGACTAAAAGGGTCAAGCACTTCATTACCATACGCAGTCTTAATGTTCCTTGTACTTTACAGATAGAAGTATTATCTTCATGCAAGGCCTTGTTCTAACTCAACTGCTTTTTCCAGCTCGGACACTGACACGCTGAAAATCCAGTAAGCTCTAATAATAATAAAGGGTCAAGTGTTTTCATGCAGAGTTTAATGGAGACTTTTAGACAATTTAACATACTGCAATGATGCCAGAAAATGCAGCCCAGCCATCACAGCTCTGCTTTTTATTAACCATATTTCTAACAGGCAGCATTCTACTGGTTTCTGACTGCACATGAAAATTACACTGATGTCTCCTCTTATGGCATCAGTTGATAACAGACCTTGTTAATTTTTAAAGACCCTTATACACACAAGATTAGGGAGAATCTGATAAATTTAGTGTTTTGCCCCTTCACCAGGTTTGTAAATACATACATGTAAAATCATATTTTGATACAACATTCCTATTAAAATCGATAGCAATGAGTAGAGACTAACTTATGATATTTATGTATTTGGAGCCACTTATGGCAGAAAGGAACTTTGCAATGCCACAGCTCCTGGACAATGTGTCAAAATACATGTTTTGAAGTATGACATCATTATACTCCTGCTGAATGGTATGAATATAGCAGCTGCCAGTCTTCAACCAGCTGAGGCAATCTGACCTTTTTTAATAACTGGCTTTGTCATGAAACCAGGAAACTGTAAGCCATTATTGCATTCAGTGTTCCTAAAAAAATATGTACTTCTACCTTCAAATGGGATATTACTTTATGCTTATATCAAAATGCCAGGGTAAACCAGGAAAGAGGAATGCACAATGATGTGAGGAATACAAAGAACCACAGTATCAATATTTGCAAAGTTACATTGTGACTCCATCACAAGAGAGTACCATTCAGTAACGGCTATTGAGATGAATTCCTGATCCCATTAAAATCAGCTTTGCTGTTGATTACACTGATGCCAAGATTTCATCCGCGCTGTGTTCCTAACTCCTTTATGCTCCTTAAACAAAAGGAATGGAATGCATCTGGCCTCTGCACAGCTTATTGCATCTCCCTCTCCATGTTGTGGTTTATTTACACTGGCTAATATTCAAAACGTGTACAATGACTTTTTAAAGAAGCGACATGAAAAATGCAGGCCTTACTGCCTCCCCACTGGAGTAATGTGGCAGAACCAAATGAATTATGGGGTGTTAATACTCCTGTACACCGTTGCACACTTTGAGTAAGTGACAGACTAACAACTGAAATATCACTTTATCCGTTTCTAGCAGTTTGATGTCTGCACTAGCGTTAAACAAAGAAACTCACTGGATGTACGCAGCAATTTCTGGTGTCTGCTACCATTTCTCTTACTGTTAGTTCTGTTACTGCACTGTAATTCTTGCAGTCTCTTTCCCCACACACACATAATCAACTGTGTTATAACTTGGCTCACATCTTCTCCTAGCTATACAGAAGCAACTGCAAAATTGGTAAGATGACCTTAAACTAGAGGAGAAGAAATGATATCTATTTGCTTTGGCCTCCCATCTACTAAGAACAAACACACATTTCCAATATCATCACCAAATCCTGATGTTGCATAAACACACTTTCCCCAAACCCATTTCTGTTCTGACAGCAGTGAAAAGGTTAAGAATGAGATCATGTCAGCTTAGCTGACTGTTCAAGGCTTTGCCAGTTTGGATCACAACCTTAACATTATTATTTAAATGTGTCTTTTGTATTTCATTACATACAAAGCAATTATATTTGCATTTACGATGCACCATAATTGTAAGAATATGACATTGTTCTGATGATAATGTTCATTGATCATTCATAATGCAGTTGGCTCATGCCATGAATCATGACACTCTTATCACCTTTCTCATTTTACTTGCCATTAGATGGCTTTATTTCCAGATTTATGCTTTAAACCCACATTTTTAATCTCTAGATGGTACAAAATGGTTCTTATCATCCCTTAATGTACATCACTATATACTTTCCCAAAAGTGAGCTGTTGTCAAAGTCCTCATTTAGTTCTCATAACAATAATGGTTCTATCTTGAAACGTGTATGTTTTGGTGATGCAAACAAATGCCAAAGGTGGCCAGATATCTTGCTCAACAATAAGTATTTTAGACGTGTTTGTTACAGAGTTTGATGAAACTAAGAATTCCTGCATTATGGTATATTTCAACATTCTAGTATGTTTTTTTCCCTTGAATTGGGTAGAATGCTCAAATATCTACATTTTGGTTTAGTAGAAGGTTCTGAGGAACAAACAAACAAAAAACCAAGTGCCATACCAAAATGCTGATTGCTCTTGTGTGGATTGGAACTGTATGGCATTTCCTTTCAAATTAGACTACAGTTAAATTGCATTTTCTAGTGTGCTATAGTAATGACTGCGGTCCTTAGCCCCATAATGCCTAAATAGCTGAACCAGTTCTCTCAGACAGGTTTCGGGTTTTTTTTCTTTCAATTTATTTCTTCCATGCTTGGCTACTAGGCCAGTGTGCTCTAGAGTATTTGTTATGTGAATGTTCAGCATGGTAGTGCTCAGTAGCATGCTGACATGGCTGCATAGACATGTCCCCTTAGTTGCCCAGGTTGCGCTATGAATTAGCTGAAGTGCAGACCTTGGAAGATCATGGAAGAGGTAAACTAGCAAGCAACAAAAGGATCCCAGAATGAGTTACAAAAATCACAGCTGCTGCTAGGTGTCATGTGCAGATTAATTGTAGTGTTAGCATGTCCTAAAGTAAGATAGGAAACAGAAATGTGCTCTTAGTTAAATACTCTCCATTTTCAGGCAAAATGATTATTAATAGGAACACCCCACCCCCCAGAAAAAAGTTGCACATATGTTTTGCAGGAAGTCTTTCTTCTGTCCCAAAATAATTTTGACCAGCCATACACATAATGATTGTCTATGCTATGCATTGTAAACACGGGTAGGTTTAAGCCCTCCATTCATCATGAACTTCAGCTGCCCAAGGAAACTTTGTTAAAGAGAAAATTGCTACAACATTTACCAGAAGGTAAAAAGGCAACCTAGCTTTGATGAAACAGAAGACTAAATTCTACCAGCATGAATGAAACAACTTACAGTAGTTATTCTATAAAGAGGAAAAGATGGTAAATATATTGATGAAATGATCACCTATAAGAGATTCCTTCAGCTGTTTTTACTTTTGCTTCTACAAATATCCTCAGAGACTTTGATGAGCATTTGATTTTAAATTAGGAGTGAGCTGTGTATCCTTGGACACATATTGTTTGCTAGTAATAGCTCCCATGTTAATAGGGCCAAGCACAGCTAGGCAGATCCTGTTCTCTATTTTTATTTGCATTTCTGAAAATCAGTCTTGGTACACTCCAGCAATTACATTATTTCCTCATACCTTGCAATTTACTTGTAAGATTCATTTGTTAGAAAGTCCATAAGATGAAGCTTTTGAAATATTCAGAAGTGTAGTGTTTGGATTTTTGCCTTTAAATGACTAGTTGACACAGGGGCTATACATATCCTCCACCAGCTGCAAGAAGGAAGAAAGATGAAAAGAAATTAAATTCTAAAGCTATACATACAACTTACTGATTTACACAGTGTGGTTTTGATGAGGGTCTATAAAGTTCAAAATTCTTTTTCTGGGGAGCTCATATTTGTTTGCATATGAGGACAGTGCGGGGAAGATAGCAAGGCAGCAACACAGGGATACATCTCACAAAGGGAAGGGTGATGCAAAGCTCTCAGTTGTGGAAACCTATAAATAATACTTTCAGATGAACTCAGGATCTGTTGCAAATCTTCCCGAAGTTCTCCATTAGTACTCTGCAGTTACAATTAGAGGTCTGATCTCACCTACAGAATATCTGTGGCTCTGGGCTCACTGCCGATATAAGCCAAATACATGTGCAACCCCCCCTGTCTTATAGCCTCAAAATCCATTGTTTTTCTTTCTATATCTATCAATTCCAGACATGCAGAGTCCACTGAGGGAGCTTTTCTGAATGTAAGGTTGTTTTCTTTAAGGTCAGACTGATAGGCTAGCAGTTAAAAAGATGCTCCTAGATTTTTATATTATTCTTGTAGAATAATATTGCTTCTTTTATAAGAAGCAATGTTTCTGGGAGCAGCCATGGAAGTAAGCCAATGCTTTGGGATCTGTGTGATGTCAAAGCTAATAGATGAATTTGGAAGGTATCCTTGTTGTAGGAAAAGGATGACACTACGCAGTGCTGTAGACATCCGGTTAGCTGGTCACTGTTAATGAAATTTCTTTCTATTTATGATGACTTTTGGTGAAAGTAGTAAGACAAGTGCCCACAAGATTTTGTGCAAGTCTTATGTAATTAAAATTCATGTTAATGTTTTGATAGTCAACAGCTGAGTGGGTGGAAAGCTCCTTTAAAATCACTTTGTAAAGTAAGTATATACATAATGAATTATTTTCTGTAGTAAGTATTGGAGTCTAGATAGGCCTTTATGCCATTAGATTACTTGCCCTATACCATTATATTTATTTTTATTTTCTATCACACTGAGGCTATGTCTGGAGCTTTATAAACAACGAGAAGAGTCATCTTCTCTTCATCTTCTCCAGTAGCATTATTTAATTTACACAGATCCCAGAGACTCCAGTCAAATCCAAGCCGTGGGTATCTGAATATCATAGCAACAGACAGAGGCAATCCCATTAACAAAGAGTTTAAAAATTAAAGCTTTCGGGTCAAGATAAGGGGAAAGAATGAGAAATGATGCTACCTGCAAAAGGTCTCATCCTGGGTTCATGGCAGACCACACATTCATTGGTTCCAGTGTAGCACTATAACCACCAGATCCTACTGTCTCTCAAGCTGTGCCCATAAACACCACCAAGCCATGTCTCTCATTCTGCTTTGTTCCCTCTGAATTGCCCAATCCTATAATGGATAAATGCCTCTCCAAGAACAACCCAGAGCCCATTTGCACTGTGAGATAAGTGCTCATCACCTTTCCTAATCCAAACACACTCTGCCTTTGAATAAACAATTCCAAAAAGCTACCTTAAATAAACAAGGACACAAGCCCTAGGTGATAGTAATGCAATCACATTGAAAGAAATGTTTTTTTTAAGATCTGTGTTTTTCCAGTGGTATTTTTGAGGGCATAATATGGTATCCCATTTAGGGTAAGGTGAGGAAGGAAGAAAGCAAGATTTAGTGGCAACAGGACCTGCTGTTCAGTAGAAAGTGCTGTATCTGTTTCCATTTTTCAAATAATAATAGTGGGAAGAACACTGTAGCTGAGGAATTATGTTTGCATTATAGTTTCTTTTCTCCAACCATAAGACTCACTGAATTGTACCATAGAGGCTTAATTTTTCACTGTGATTTTCTTTTTCATGGTTTGCAAATTGTCTATTTATAATTACTTTCAATTAACTCAGCCTTAGCCAATCAACAGACCATAAACTGTACTTAAACAGTTATAAGCTGTGCTTTGCGAAGAGAATTTATCTTTACATTAAGTATTAGTTCATTGGAAAATCTGAGCTCAGGGAATTACAAGAGCTAAATACAAGTTTTAAATTCATAGCAACATAGATCAATTAAAAATGTTCAGAGTTCTCCAATTATCAGTTTAACTGCAAGGCCATTGATGATAACTGTTCTGAATGGGTTCCGTTTGGATCCCTAGTACATTTTTCACAAAAAAGACAACAAAGCATATGGTGAAAAATGAGTGAGAACAGACATTCTTACTATGGAGTTGACCATAACACAGACGTGTGGCTTAGCATTAGCTGCATTCCTTGGTAGGCTTTAGGAAATGGTCTTCTTCCAAATATATTTCCCCCAAAACCTTAAAAACACACTCAAGCATATGCCTTTGGGGAACCCAGATCCTTAACATCGCATTTACTAACCAGCAGCATCATTCTCCATTCTCATTTGCTCAGAAATCAAAGTAGAAAATACTCCCTCTTGGTACAACAGAGCTACATATACAGCGATAATGAAAAATTAAGATGCTCAATGAAAAGCACACCAGGGCACAAAAAAATCTTCTAAAAAATTAAAAATAAATCCCTTTTATCAATAATATATGATTTATCTGCCCTAAAGCCTGAAGAACAGCCCTCTCTGCATTAACAGCACTGACACTCTGGGAAATGTGAAATAACTTTGCTAAGTTTTTTCCTTTTATATCTTGTTTCTGCAAAAATCAGTGATAATTCTCTAGTTCTACCCCTCCTGGATGTCCTTCCCTTTTCTCCGGGGACCTTACATTCATGATGGAAGAACTGGGAGCCACTTTCTTCACAGACAGCAGCTAGTGGTGAGTGTGGGCATATTTGCTCCCTTCTTGGTCTTGCCTTACCTACAAGCTTTTCTCCAAAGAGTTACTAATGTAGTACCATTAAGTTAAAATATTCTGCTTCTGTGAAGCTACTCAAGCAGTTGAGCTAGGAACTTTAATTTCAAAACTTGGATAACATCTTAATTTGATTCTGGGTAGCTACCATAAGCCAGACTTTGATGAAAATTCATTAAATATTATGGCAAAAGCAGGTAATTATTCTATGGACCCTGCCCTCTAAAATGCATGTTTGTATATTCGATACAATGATCAAGCATATCCAGGAAAGTAACAGAGGTACATTCTTGTTTATATTATGCAGTGTTAAATACATTTCCAAAAGCAATTTGTCCCTCAAATGATCTATGGTTGGCAGAAATCTAATATGAATATCTCAAAATGTGGAGAAAATTGTCATTTAGTATCTTCTATAGCATATGCTCCATTTGAAGGCCATAACAATAATTTGAGTTTTTATTACCCAATGTAAGGACAATATAGAACAAAAGACACAAAAGAATGGGACTACACTGCACTTTCTGAAGGAAAGGAGAATATTCTGTGGTGCTAATATCTTTTTTTTTTTTTTGTGGTAATATTAATGTACTGCTATTGCACAACGAACATATCCATCTACACTCAGAGCTCCCGATTTTTACTTAGAGATACCAGTGACAACAATGAACTAAATGGCAAGGCATTAGACATGAATGCAAATTAATATCATTAGCAAATTGTACAGTAATTGAATTATACAAGTAAAAAGTTTAAATCAGAAAGTATTTCAAGTAGCTGACATATTTCAAAATTTACATTCACCATAAAGATTTTCATGTTCTCCAGCAACTGCAGACAGATTAGCTAGTCTAATCTTCCTTTCTTATTTTTTAGTTTGCTTTCATTTGTAAAACCAAAGGAGACACTCTTTGGTGTCTCCAGTGAGAATGAAATTCAGTTAAAATAATGGTAAAATTTCCATAACTTTACTAAGCCAGGAGTGACTCTTCAGTTTCTAGGGGATAAGAAATTACTGAAGCTCACTATTCACCACAGTATGTACTGTGAAAGAGAAACTTTAAAAGCAAATGGAGGGCCCACAGGAAAAGTAGCAGCAGGTCCTAAAACAGCAACAGCTTTACTAGGATAAGCCACAGCACTTAGAGATGTTGAAGCTCCATTAACAACATGCCATACCTGATCTTTCCCCTTTAGAAACAGAGTGGTGTGTATTACCTAAACACCAGAATTACCTGAAATTGCACCGAACAAGTCATTAGAAATGTCAGGTCTTCAGATAAGTGTTGAAAAACATAAAAACTTGCACCTAATTGTGTAAGGCTTAGCCATATTGTTACCACAGAATGTAATGGAAACTTGCTGGCAAAGTCCTTATGCAATAGGATTTGTGAATGTAAATGCCAGGCAAAGCTTTAAAAATGCAGAAAAGTCTAATATGTTATGGACTAAACATCATCGAAGTAATCCAACATCTCATCCAACTCCTACTCAAAATCAGGAAGATATGGACCTGAAATGCCTTTGCTGTTTAGGCTGATCTATAATTTGATTTTTTTCAAGTATTTTCATCTAATAAAGCTGACTGCCCGTAGGCTTGGAACTACCTTGGTTATCAAGCTAAACAACCACCACCACCACCCCCCCCCCCAACGAACAAATAAAAAACCCCAAACCAAACCAACAACCAAAATCCCCTTCATACTATCTCCTCACCATTTTTCCCTGCCATGTTTTCCTAAAACCAACGAAGAAGAATATACTTATGGTCACTTCAGCATGCATTTCATTTAACATACGTATGTGCTTCACTGAATAGGAAAGCACTGTCTGTGTGTGTGTGCATAAAATGCTTTGATGAGATTGGTTGCCTACTTCTAAAAATCTTTATAATTTCACCATAGTGCCAAAACTTTAGAAGTTTGCTTTAAAGGCCAGCAATTACTAATGAGTCTTCAAGTTAGCTCACTCCTTAAATAGTTAACAATAATAAAAAAAAGCTCTTATTACTTTGTAGAAAATGAATATTTTTACTTCTGATCATATTGTTTAAACGCTCCAGTTGGGATACAGCTGCAGAAACAAAAATGCTACCAAAACCATATTATCAGATCTCTTGCATCTTTCTGGCAATGCTTTGTGCTTGAAACAATAGCTCTCTTGAAAGCAATGTGACAAGATACTGCAAAAAAATTACTTGTTCTGTAGCACGTTCCCTCTTGTTAACACCTGCCCTTTTCCTTTGTTGTAGCTTTGACCTAAAGCAATTGAAAAATGAATGGTAACTTTGTATTTTCAAAGAAAGAAATGAAGGTTTCAAGTGAGTTTCAGCTAGTTCAATGAAGTATCCTTTAAGACTAAAAGGATATATTGCAAATAAAATTATACAACAACTGACTTCAATACTAATTGGTACTGTGTATAAATGCATATATACATACATCTATATGTACACATATAGATGTGTGTATGTAAGTATAAGGTACTGCTGTACATATATATTTATACAGTATGCCAAATGCAGAAGATGAAGGAAGATGCTCTTAGAAAGGTCAAGCCACTTGTTTGGCTGAGAATGTGCAAAAATCCAGTGCAACTCTCTGGATCTAGTAGCTTAGTCTGACAAATATTCAGTATGTGTGTTTTTTGTAGACATTTGCAGTCAGTACTTTTCAGATGACACCTCTGAGTGTGACAATGCAATCTTGTATTCAGAAGTAGCCTTAAAAGTTATTGAAATATTATTAAAAATTATTAATTTACAAGCATGTGATCGACTCTGAGACTTAGACACTCATTTGGTCCCTAACTTCATATCCTTCATTTTATGCAAATAAAGAGGGGGGAGGGGAAAAAAAAAAAAAAAAGGTTCTTTTCTAATAGAGGGAATATGCCACCGTGGGGAACCTTTGGGAAGTTTCAGTAGATGAACCTGCTTTCATTTCCTGGTGCTCATCTGCTATGAATGTGGGGATAGAAGATATCCCCCTATATTCATTCATGAACTGTTTTATGAATGACTCTACAGTATTTGTGGTGACAGCTGGAGGTGCAAAATGCTTGCCAGGAGAATCCTTCCTTTGAATACAGTTTACAAAGAGAGCCATATGCAACCCAGTAACAGAGGGCAGGGTAAACCCTAATCTTCCTAAGGAAGCAGACATTTCTTCATCTGCACAAAAACCAAATTAAAAAATCTGAGGCAGGAGATTTAATTCTTTCTTGCTTTTCAGAGAGATTTTCCAGAAAACATTCCAAGAAAATCCAGAGCATTTTATGCTGACTGCTCAGTGAATATAATTATTGTTGGAGTCTTTCTCTGTACTCAGCTAATTATTCGATCATCTTTAAGCAAACTGGGGAACTCAGTGCTGCACTTTTTGTGGTGCTCAGGAAAACTGAAATTTTGCACGGCTTCCTCTGCATCATGTCATGGAGGAAAAAAAGACAGACTTTTCCCCTTCTGCTAGGAGACAAGATGTATGCTGCCTACGGCACCAATTAATTTTTACCATAGAAAACCACATAATCGTTCACAGTTACATGCTGAGTCTTAAACGTAAATTCATTCAATTTCTAGGAGGCTGCTGTCTGCATACTGTAATGCACGCACACACTCAGTAATCTCTGAAAATTTTCCTTTTTGTATTTCTTATACTGGTCATTTTGTTAAAAGAGCAATGTTTTAAAAATCTTTTTTTTTTTTTTTTTTTTGGTAAAACTATTTACCAAAGCTTCTTATAGGTAGAAACATGAAAGTTTATTAACAACAAAGGATTAGGAAAAAAAACCCCATGGTTTCTGTTTTTCAGTTTATCTTATGCAATCATCAATACTTGCGGTTTCAATTTTCAATTCACTCAGCCGGATTCATGTGGTTTTTATAGGGGTCTTTTCCTTAGTAACAGAGGTCATAATGGCAAAGTAGAGTTTATCTTCATTTATGAAAAATATAAACAGACACATTTCATAGGTGGTTAAAAGACTGTCTGAGTTCATCCCTGTGACTCTCCTTCACTTTCATATGGCATATCTCAGTGTTGCTATTCCTGATTAAAACTGGCCAGACATTGGCATGGAACACTAAGAGTGGTCAGTACTTCCTGATCCATTTTTTACAATATATGAAAAACAATGAACCAGAAAGCTCATCTTGAAAGATGAAGCTTTCAAGAACAGTGTCAATGTAAAACTTTGCACTGTTTCAAGTTTCTAACGAGGAAGATTTCAAGTTTATAAAGGAAGATTAATTAAACCAACACATGAAGGATAGTTTGTTCAAAAATTTTTAATTTCTGACTTAAAAATCCCAGGCCTGAGAATAACATGGTAGTTGCAAGAGGCTAGTGAGGTCAACAGGAGAGATAATGCAAGTGCGGAGTCCAAAGACCAGAATAGCCAGGCAGTACATAGACTGAAGGGGTCCAAGTAGAACTAGTCTGCAAACGTGTCATCTTAACATATTAGGTGCAATATGACAAGCTGCTCAAACAGGCAAGGTGACTACATTAGAAACAGACAGATTCTTTTTTCAGCATAAGCTTCTGAAAGTTGAAGTATGGCAAAGTGAAAGCAGACAGATAAGGCTTTCCTGTGCCAGAACCCTTCCCAGCCCAGAGCAGTGTTCAGCTGCTGTCATCTGCCATTGTTTGATACAGCAGAAATCAGTGGAAAAAGTAATTATTTGTGTCAACAGCTATGCTTGGGTGAAAGGAAGAAGAATGTCCATGACAGACAAGGATTTTAAATAGTCTATTTCATCATAATAATGTGAGTGTATACATATGCATGTATATTTTTTAAGCAATCCAGGGGAAAAATTGGAAGTCACAACCATGGTATAAATCATCCAGCTTAACAATCTGTGTTACATATAATGAAGCACTATCAGCTCAGTTAAACTATAATTGAGGTGACTTAAGAAAAACTTTCTAATCCATAGTTGTCTATTTACGTGAATCCGAACCCAAAAGCACAATAGGGCACACTGGAGGGTTTCACTGTGTATCTCAAGTAAGCCATTTTACAGCTCTTCAGACACTGTTACACTTCAGGTGACTGAATCTGAAGTTTGGTACTGGCAACTTTAAGCTGAGTTACACTAATTAAAGCAGCTTCTTTCTTTTAAATTCATGGAATACTGTGTATGTGCTTTTAATGATGGTGTTAATAAAGTCAGCTTGAGCTCAGTAGGCAAGCTGGTAGTTTATCATGCATCTGAAGCCATCTGATAAACATATTAAACAAATGAGTCACAAGATCTGGGCCATAAGTGTAAACGCAGAACTTCATAATGAGGGGATTTATTTTGTTTTGTTTTTATTTAGTCATTGATAGA
Source organism: Harpia harpyja (assembly GCF_026419915.1). Classification (NCBI taxonomy): domain Eukaryota; kingdom Metazoa; phylum Chordata; class Aves; order Accipitriformes; family Accipitridae; genus Harpia; species Harpia harpyja. The sequence goes on from NC_068953.1 coordinate 28,389,530, forward strand.
AGCACAGGATTTCTTAATATTTGTCTTCTATTTTGATAAGCTCACTACCCATTATGAACAGCAATATCATGCAAACACACACCATATCCAACATATCATTCACACCACAGTCAAATATGCAACAAATGTCAGAGAAGGTTGCTTTTTTTCCTGGCACACTACTTAATTTGTGGACTTTTATTTTCCTAATAAACTTTTTTTCCTGGTTGAATGTATCACTTGCTTAAGTACAGCCTTCCTCAACTTGAGAATTCTTGAAAAAGACCCCACATCAGTTCAAACTCTTTTGAAATAAGAGGTCAATGCTATAAGTGGCCTCAAACTGTCATAGTACCTTCTCCTATTTCTTATATATGTCTTTCTATTTCTAGCCAACATTCCCCCTTCTATAGTGCTTGCAAGAAACTGTAGCACATGTGTACTGGCCCAATCCAACTTCTGCCATGGGACAACTCTTCTCCAGCCTGGCGTTTCTTTTATTTCCTGCATACACCACTGTGAACGTATCTGAGGATACAAGACAGATCCACAGAACTGCAAGTCAGAGCCTACACAGGCATTAGTTAACACAAGCCCCAGTGGTTATGGCATTAGCTTTACACCAAAGCTGTGCTTAGTCCTTTTCTCTGAACAAGAGAATATTGTTTCAAGGAGAGCTCTGTGCAAAACTCAGACTGACCTTGGCCCATCAATTTTGGCGGTAACATGTTTCAAGCTGAAATGGGAGCTTATCTCTGAGCATTAAACAGAGAACAAATGATTTTTTTCTCTTAATTATTTATAGACCATTGTCCTTTTCCCTTTTTAGTGTTAGTGTGGATGTTTGGATTATTACAGTCAATATAACAGTTCTAGTAACATTGTCTCACAGTGATGCAAGAACTTGGGGATATCAGTTTATTGTGTGCTTTTTTGATCTCTGCATACAATGCACCTTCTCCCCCTACTTATAGAGAAAAGAAAAAGGGGAGGGGGAGGGGTTGCTTATAACAGGAAAAAATGACCTCTTTTTTGGACATCAACACAGGGTAATGACCCCGGACCAAAAGAAATGGAAGAAAGTGGTAAAAGCCTTTTATGTTACTATAGTTTATGAGACAGTAAAAGAGGAGGGTTACAAGATTAGAAACCTAAATCACATGAGAAATATGTTACAGCTGTACCATTCTCTACTTCCATTACAGTCATGGAGGTTTATAGTAACTTCATGTTGTCCTGTATTTACAGAGACATAATGATTTATTCTTTGTGGGAGAGTCAAGAAATCATTACAAAGGGGCAAGCATCAGAAATTAATGAAGAACATGCATAAACCTGGCAGACTAAATAGATGCTTAACTACAATTTGGTGAGAGCTTGGGGGCATATTAAGGAAGATCTGGGGAGCAACTCATCAGCAGGGAAGGATTCAAGCATATGGTGGCTTTGCACTAAAACAGGCACCAAAATGCCTAATGGTGTTAAGAACAAGAGAATTATTTTGTCAGTTTGACTGTGCATTATCTTCTCAGAAAGAACTGGTATAAGAACACTTTTAGGGATGGCACCAGAGTTGGATACATGAGCACAAGGATGGAAAATGGGATGTCGGAAATCTGAATAGTCAAGTTTGCAGCAATCCCTTAATTGTCTTCTACAGGTAGGCCGACAGAGATGGTAACTGGAGTGTCGTGGTTTAACCCCAGCCAGCAAATAAGCACCACGCAGCTGCTCTATCACTCCACTTGAACAGGGGAGAGAAAATATAACGAGAGGCTCATGGGTTGAGATAAGGACAGGGAGAGATCACACAGCAAATACTGTCACAGGCAAAACAGACTTGACTTGGGGAAAATTAACTTAATTTATTGCCAATCAAACCAGAGTAGGGTAATGAGAAACAAACCCAAATCTTAAAACACCTTCTCCCCACCCCTCCCTCCTTCCTGGGCTCAGCTTCACTCCTGAATTCTCTGCCTAGCCCTGCCAGCAGCACAGGGGGAGAGGGAATGGGGGTTATGGTCAGTTCATCACACGTTGTCTCTGCCGCTCTTTTCTCCTCAGGGGGAGGACTCCTCACATTCTTCCCCTGCTCCAGCATGGGGTCCCTCCCACAGGAGGGACTCCATGAACTTCTCCAAAGTGAGTCCTTCCCATGGGCTGCAGTTCTTCACAAACTGCTCCAACGTGGGTCCCTTCCATGGGGTGCAGTCCTTCAGGAGCACACTGCTCCAGCGTGGGTCCCCCACAGGGTCACAAGTCCTGCCAGCAAACCTGCTCCAGCATGGGCTCCTCTCTCCGCGGGTCCACAGGTCCTGCCAGGACCCTGCTCCAGTGCAGGCTTCCCACGGGGTCACAGCCTCCTTTGGGCATCCACCTGCTCCGGTGTGGGGTCCTCCCTGGGCTGCAGGTGGATATCTGCTCCACCGTGGACCTCCATGGGCTGCAGGGGGACAGCCTGCCTCACCATGGTCTTCCCCACGGGCTGCAGGGGAATCTCTGTTCCAGTGCCTGGAGCACCTCCTGCCCCTCCTTCTTCACTGACCTTGGTGTCTGCAGGGTTGTTTCTCTCACATATTCTCACTCCTCTCTTTGGTTGAAGTTGCTGTTGCACAGTCTTTTTTTTCCCTTCTTAAATATCACAGAGGCACTACCACTGTTGCTGATTGGCTTGGGCTTGGCCAGCAGCGGGTCTGTCTTGGAGCTGGCTGGCATTGGTATTATTGGACATAGGGGAAGCTTCTAGCAGCTTCTTACAGAAGCCACCCCTGTAGTCCCCGTGGTACCAAAATCTTGCCACTCAAACCCAAGATAACACATTTGAAATGTAGTGGTGGTAGTAGATGGGTTAGGAAATCTTCATTCTCAGGTATGCTGTTCTGTCTCTTGCCACACTTTTCTTCCTCTCCTACTCCTGGTTCCTTACCATAAATAGGGACAGAGCATGCAATAGGAGGAAGGTCAACTGGGTTGGGCCAATTTTTGACCCAAACTATGCTCTTATGCAATTAGCTTGTACTGGGCAGCCCAACACCTTGTCCACACATGACTATCACCCCCTGCATTGCTCAGCCACATGAGCTATCTTTTCAGAAAAGTAACATGTTTCCACACCTTCTATCAGCCTGGTCTAATCCCATCTTTCCCCTTCAAGGCCCAGCTTGTCTCTGATGACCTCCATCTTGTTAAGTACAAAGGAGTTAAAAATAACCCCAAATCAGGATATCTTACACTAGTGTATCAGTAAACCGTGGGCTAGAGGACTGGCCTTTTGGTAAGCCTATTCCACACTCATGCTTCCCCAGCAGGCATGCACAGGCTAAATAAAGGCTGTATCTGTCACTGTTTCCCCAGGCTTCTCTGTGGCAGTTGACTGAAGACTGTAGTGGGCTTCAGTTGCCCCTCTGGCACCTCCATGGCACTCCCTGCTCCAGTTGCTCAGAAGAGAGGCAGGAAGCTGGCTTGCAGCTGCAGCATGCCTTGAGAGAAGAGCACTTCAGAAACTTTTGGAAATATCAATGAGCATTTTGGGAAACACTAACAAGTGCTCAATGAAGCTGGCAGTGGATCTTCCTCCATTCCGCAATTGAAAAAAATAAAGTCAATCTAACATTGCTTAAGGTTATACAAAATTTCATCTTTGTTATCTAATACTCCCTCCACACACACTCATCCACAAGAAGGTTATTTCTTAAATGAAAATACAATATCTGTCCATCAAAACAGAAAAATGCAACAAGAATGGTACTTTTTAGAAGAGACTGTATCCTGAAATCTTACTACATCCTCAAAGAAAAAAGAAATTAAGTAACAAGAGTTAACAAGCAGGGGTTTGGGGTTTTTTGGGGGTGGTTTTTTTTTTCTTTCTTTCTGCAAAGGTCAGCAATCCCACAGCAGCAAATTAATCCCAATTAGTAATGATATTTTGTCTTGATATATCTTGACACTTTTGATTTACTGTGTTTCCAGGATGCAGGCAGCAAATGTTAATGATTCAGTTTGCTGGGAATTTATACTCCTGCTCATTTCCCATTTGCTGATCACTTGCAGCTCGTCAAGACTTGGCTGCTTCAACTAACGAACTGACAGCCTCGCAGGAATAATGGTGTGTTCTGCAAGCTTCATTTTTTTTCATGCCATCTGCAAGAATGCAGGTTCCTCTCTGAAAAAATATTCCTGGCAGTCAGGAAGGAGTGATTATGATCATATAAATGTCACTTGTAATTTGTATTTCACTTGTTTAATAGTGTTACCACTAAATGACGGTTTCTGTAGAGAACAAAACTAATTATAGTAAATTCAGCATTTTTAAGGGAAACTCATGAAAGGAAGCATACCTAGTTTTGTTCATTTCTATAAAATATTCTAATAGAAATGATGTATTTTTACATTATGATTTATCTGCCCAGCTGGTCTAGTTTGAATTAGAGCTACACAGAATGTTTCTCTGGAGGCTTGTGCAGGCAGTAAACATCACTTTTCTTATACACAGTAAATGCAAACCCCATTCAAATCTATTGCAAATGTTGTACCAAAGGTGTGGGGAAATCTTCAATACTTACAGCAATAAGAGTTTTACGAGAGATTATTCTGTGAAATGGTTTGTTATCTAATTGCTGCTTACTGAGAAAGTTTGATAAACACCTTGCTGAACCTATTAAAAGAAAGGTCACTGCAATTTTCACACAGACTTCATACCACACTATGCTTGCATTTAAGCAGTGCTTAAATCAGCAATAACAATGAAGTTTAGGCACCCACATCCCTGAAAATCTAGCTTAAGTGAAATGGAAAACCTCCAACTACATGATGTTACAAAAAGACTAGATTTTTTACTGCTACAGAAGAACTCAGTGAAGTTCTTGCAGATTGCACAAGAACAAAATCTGCTCTGAGCTCCAGAAGTAGCCCCCATTCTTTAAGTCTAAATTGTTTATTTGGATATTCTACAGATTTCACCCCAAGCCACAACAGAATTAGGAGTCACTTTCCTGACTGTATTCATGGCATTTCTATTAAATGAATTGCGAAGGGCACTGCCTTCAAACTTTCAAAACTAACTTCTTCATATGTTAACAGAGCTACATAGAAAATTTGTATGGAATGTAAATGAAAAGTAGCATCTTTTTAAAGCTCATCTAAAAGGAGGAAGGTAAAACACATCTGATGAGCTTTTTCTTCCCCTTCTCAAACAAAGCCGTTTTCCTGAATGCAGCCAAAACCAATACAGTGTTGCTGCACTGCTATAAACAACTAGTTACAAAGTACTAATCTGCACAGTCTGTGTCTTGAAGCTGATCAAATAGCGCAAACACCAGTTTGTCTGCATTAGGCAAAGCAACTGTCAGTTAAGGGTGCACGGTGCTCCTTTGGCCCTGCAGTAAAACCTGGCTGAAGGCTAGCTGGGTTTAAGGAGAGGGAGGGGGAGAGAGGAAGGGTTCCATAGAGAAGGTGCTAGCAAAGAAAGGAAATGTCAGAAATACAGCACTCACTAGAAATGCATCTTTAAACCTCTGTAGTGTGGTACTGACATCAAGACAGTTGCAAAATTATAAATAATAATTTCAAGTAACGCAAGCCATGAAGCAGCTCGAGCTGCTGGGATCCCCCAAGCAGATGGCCTGACACATTCAAAATGTGCATCCTTTCGAGAATATGCAGAGCTTAAGAAAAAGGGTATCTGCAATTACAGTTTTCTGTGAAATGATTGCTCTCACTACTTTACTGAAGACTGATGCACTGTGCAGAACAAGTCTGACAAAGATGTATTCGATATGCCTTAGGACAATCGTTCTCAACCATGTAATGCCATATCTGGCAAAGCCCTGGTTAGCATTAGATGCCTTCCAATCAGCTGTACTCACCTTAACCCATAGTGAAGGTTGAGCTGCTGCAAATCCTGGTCTCATAACCAGACAAAGTTCTGCTGGGAGTTTCCTCCCTTCCCTCCCCCATCAGAATTTCAGGCAATGTCAAACCACTGCAACCAGGACAGTGTACACTAAGGCATCCACTATTGATTGTTCCAAACAATGTACTCATCCTCAGCACAGGTGCTGGAGAAAGTACAGCTGTATGCACATGTGTGTAAAAAAGTTTTAAACCATGTATAAGAGAGTAGGAGGCTGGTTTTAAAGTCCCTTGCAGAATGAGGGTGGGGGTTTGTCATTGAAAGAGAAAGAACCCAAAATACTAAGCAACGTGCACCCCATACTGTTCAGGAAACATTTTCTTTGAAATTATTGCTACAAGACCAGTCCTTCAATCTATACAAGCAGAAACCTCAGGAAAGGAGATCATACTATGGATGTAGACACACTATATGGAGTATGCTATATTGCTTATGTAGGTAGTGTTAAAATCTCTGCAAAGGGACCATGGAATGGCAGTAGTTAACACATTAACACGTTTTGCAAATATCTTCCCCCCCTCCCCCTCCCCCGCCTTTTCCTTTTTTTCATGTGCTGAAAACCACACGGGACCTAGTCATAGCCAAGATCAGTTATAGGACATGGTTCTCTTTCAGGACATATTACAAACCTTATAGAATACTTAGTTCATAGCTTGATTCCTCCCCACCACCCCTGCCCCATTTTTTTTTTTTTTAAAAGAAAAGTAGAGAAATAGTTTTGTCTACTAGTATTCCAGGTTTCCATGTTTAGAAGCTAAACAACAACAAAAAAAGGAATTTATGTAACTTTAGGAACTCCAGCCCTATGTATAACAAATTAAAAACACGGGGACTATATAGACCTTGGTGTATACTATATCTAAAGAGATCATTCATGAGGAAAAACCCCACAAAACTAAGAACAAAAACCAAACCCCCCAAAACCCAAAGAGGCCTTTGATGAAATGTTTTTTCTTGGATTGCCAATTTAAGGAAAGAAAAAACAAAATAAAGGGTGTCCAGAATATAAAGTATATCTGTTTAAAAACAGTGTATGTTATTTACCATTTGGACACCCCCCACCCCCCAAAACTACTTTTTTTTTTTTTTAAAAACTTGCAGTGAACAGTAAGACAAAGTGCTTTCTGTGTAATTCCTGACCTATCTTATGGAATAAAAAGCTGCCAATATTCCTTTTTGCTCTCTGCCCTTCAGGAGAAAATTCAATTCAATTTTTAATGTAAAATGTTTAAAATGTCTTAATGGAAATAACAACTTAAGAGTGTGAAATACCCTTTAAAACAATTTAAATTAAATATCATTGTCCTTCCTTCAAGGCATTACCTTTAATTGATTTAATCTTAAGTTGTTTCTTTCTAGCACAGTAATTGCCATTGATTCCAATTAATATTCAGCTGGCCTTTCTCTGTAAGTAATTACCAGCCAATTCATTTCTTTCAGATCAGGTTTTCTTTTGCTGCGGCCATTTTTTTTGTGGTTCTGGGATACTAGATCATAAGTGCAGGAACAATTGCATTACAAGGCTGGGTTAGACTTCAGCTATGGCAATACCTAATACTCCTATGGGCTTAGACCCTGGTGCAACACAAAGATCTGAGCAAGATGATGTCCATAGCCTCTCTGTGCAATGAATCCAGAAGGTACTTACAGAAGAGCAGAATTCATAAGGCCCAGACCACTGCAGAGCACAGCTTGAGAGCAGACAATAAGCTTTGAAGGGAGGAGTTTGTCTTAAATCTTGCCCTCTCTACACAGAGATACACCGGCCTTGGAGGTGTACTGGTGTCAAATTGGCATTATAAGTCCCGAATCCTCTTGCTACACCAGGACATCAAACAGCCTGTTTAAAAAGATTGAGCAGGAGTCAGGGAAGGACATGGTCCTGTTCCTTTTCCATTCAGTGGCACTGTGGTTAGGGCACTTGCCAGGATATGGGAGACCTAGTTTCAACCTGAAGGGACTCAAGACCACATCCATCAAAGTGGATAGGCCATGCTCTAGCTTTTGCTTCTCAGTAGTCTGCTGTCTCAGGACCTGTCTCAGCTCTTCACACTCTGTCCTGGCCAGTTATCATAAAATCTGACCAATCAGTGGATTGTATTCTCCTTGTGTAAAATTACTCCGCCCATGCACCAGTCCTTTTGCCAGTCATGTACAGGAAGGTACCCCAAAATCCCTTCCTAAAACTTCAGAAGGTGCCAAGCTTCTCTGGCCTGCTGCTCAGTGGAAACAGTGCTTCTGCTTGGTTGGACCTTCACTGTCCATAGGCATGCAGGGTTAATAATGTTTAGAATTAGCCACAAGTGTAAAATTATTACACTTTTGGAACTTGGATGGCTGGAGCACACAGGATTGAGCTGTTTCCAACACACTCCACATTTCTATTCCTGCCCATAAAAGCTTTTTTATTGCTAACATTTCAGTGTTTTTCTCCCTTACTCAATTCTTACTCATCCTCTGACCCCAGATTTCCTATGCATCCCGGCAGGCAGCTCTCATGCCCTAGCTATTAAATCAGCACTTTTGCCATTACCTTTAAGTGTTCAAGATTTTATCCAGTTCCTCCATTTCAGTAAAAATGAGTCGGCCCTCTAGTTTTAGATTATTCCATTGGTTTTGGCCAAACTGCAATATAGCACTTTAAAAAAAAATCAGACCAAAACAACACACTTGTTTGCACTATGAAACATTGATTTTGGACATGAGGTTATGAAAAAAAAAATAAAATCAAAGTGTGCTGCATTGATTAGTTGCGCTATAATGTGTAGACTTTGGTTTTCAAGTAAGATTACCCAGCAAAGCTCTTCTGAACGGCTGTTTGGAGTGAAGACATAAGCACTCCCTTATTAGTGTAAATTATTTGCTGTGCTTACTTATGCTTTTTGCATTTTCCTTAACAAGGATGAGCTGAGCGTCTTTTATAAAGAGGTTATATGTTAAAAAGAAAAAACACACAACCCGCCCCCCCAACAACGCCTCCCCCCGCCCCCCAACCAAGTCAAACCCAAAAAGGTGAACAGGCAACTGAGGTGAACTCTGATATAAAGAAGGCTGGATCTTCACCTGGTAGAAACCAGCATAATTCTACTGGCTTCCAGAAAGCCACAGGTGAGGATCTAACCAGCAAAATCTGCATCCAGTACTCTGAGGGCTTTACAAATGAAAGGTTACAATTTTGCTAGTCAGATCACAGGTCTGCATCTCTGTTATTATTTCATAGGGTTCTTGTAGCATCAGTAAAACCACAAAATAGAAGCAGAATAAGGAAAACAGATTGAGCAGAAAGTTTTAGGCAATGCAACTGAAAGAATAGCCATGCCATTTCTACGAAACAACTTAAATTTGCAAAATAGTCTCTCAGGTTTTAAAACTAAGGTACTGGGGGGACAGTGCGAGGACACCACTCCAACTCAGCCTGGGTGCAATAGCATCTCAGAGAACAACTGCAGTGCCAGCTAAGTTTGAACCTGAAATCACTGTCAAGAACAAAGCTATTAGGAGAGGTGTGTCAGGTGACATTCACATCATGCTCTCCCAAGTAAAGCAGATAGTGACGGTGCCATCATTGCCTCTCTGACCTTAATGACACTGAGACTGCCAATAAGGGAGAGACAGACTATTATTCTCAACAGGGCAAACAATTATGGTGACGTGTAAGGTTGAGTATAATTTACTAGCACAGGAATGGTCTGCTAATGAGCTGATACGGTGTCAGTGACTGCGTTTGTCCACAAGGGGATGCTCAAGAAAGTTAATCCAAATTACCCATAGAACTCATTTAACAACTGGTTTTGATGGTGGTTTTTTTTGTTGTTTGGTTGGGTTTGGTGGGGTTTTTTTTTGGTGTGGGTTTTTTTTGGGGGGGGAAGAGGGGATTTGCTTGGTTTGTTGTTTTGTTTTTTGGTTTGCATTTGTCTGGAGGGGGTGGTTTGTTTGTTGGGGGTTTTTTGGTGGTTTGGGTTTTTTTGTTTGTTTGGGGTTGTGATGGGTTAACCCTGGCTGGATGCCAGGTGCCCACCAGAGCTGTTCTATCACTCCCCCTCCTTCTCAACTGGACAGGGGAGAGAAAATATAGCAAAGAGCTTGTGGGTCGAGATAAGGATAGGAGAGATCACTCACTAATTACCGTCACGGGCAAAACAGACTCAGTTTGGGGAAAAATTAACTTGATTTATTACAAATCAACCGGAGTAGGGTAATGAGAAATAAAACCAAATCTCAGAACACCTTCCCTCCACCCCTCCCTTCTTCCCGGGCACAACTTCACTCCCGGATTCTCTACCACCCCCCCAGCGGCACAGGGGGACGGGGATGGGGTTTACGGTCAGTTCATCACACGTTATTTTCTGCCGCTTCATCCTCCTCAGGGGGAGGACTCATCACACTCTTCCCCTGCTCCAGCGTGGGGTCCCACCCATGGGAGACAGTCCTCCACGAACTTCTCCAACGTGGGTCCTTCCCACGGGCTGCAGTTCTTCACAAACTGCTCCAGCATGGGTCCTTTCCACGGTGTGCAGTCCTTCAGGCACAGACTGCTCCAGCGTGGGCCCCCCACGGGGTCACAAGTCCTGCCAGAAAACCTGCTCCGTGGGCTCCTCTCTCCACAGATCCGCAGGTCCTGCCAGGAGCCTGCTCCAGCGCGGGGTTCCCACGGGGTCACAGCCTCCTTCGGGAACCCACCTGCTCTGGCGTGGGGTCCTCCACGGGCTGCAGGTGGATATCTGCTCCACCGTGGACCTCCATGGACTGCAGGGGGACAGCCTGCCTCACCATGGTCTTCCCCACGGGCTGCAGGGGAATCTCTGCTCCGGTGCCTGGAGCATCTCCTCCCCCTCCTTCTTCACTGACCTTGGTGTCCGCAGGGTTGTTTCTCTTACATGTTCTCACTCCTCTCTCCGGCTGCCGAATACCACCGTCCCAACTTTTTTCCTTCTTAAAAATGTTATCACAGAGGCGTTACCACTATCGCTGATTGGCTCGGCCTTGGCCGGCGGCGGGTCTGTCTTACAGCCGGCTGGTATGGGCTCTGTCGAACACAGGGGAAGCTTCCAGCAGCTTCTTACAGAAGCCACCCCTGTAACCCCACCCGCTACCAAAACCTTGCCACACAAAACCAATACAGGGGTTTTTTGTTTGTTTGTTTCTTTGTTACAAGTCTGGTATGGACTTCCATTCAGCTGTGAAACAGCATCAATTCAGTTTTTGCCTAACTCATTACCACAATGAAACTAAGGCCAGTTTAACTGACATTAAGCTGGAGTAGCTGACATTTAATTAATACAATGATAATCACATATTAACTCTGATTCATCTACCAAAAGCATTAGTTTGACCACCTGGGTCTCCATGAAATCCTTGCCATCTCCTCCAGTTAACTGTGCAGTCCAGCAAATAGTGCCAGTCTGATGAGGGGGTGGAGCACCATTGGTAGGGTGTGAAGAGCTCCTACTGCTGGTGCTGCTGCCAAGTCCCATGTTATCAAATCATGTGCCTCTGAACAAGGCAGCTCTTATGCTAAGAGGAGGGAAAGGATGCTGCCTGGATGTAAATGGGAAGACTGAGGTCCATTCTTGTTTCTGCATCCGCACGATGATATAGGAAGATATGGGTACCATCTGGGCAGAGAAATTGCTCCCCTACCTGCTAACTTTGGAGAGAACATTTCCAGCTCCCTAAGTCTGGCACATGGGGGCAGGGAGAGTAAGAACAGACCTGTAGCACTTCAAGAGTTGTGGATGGATTACTGACCTGGATAAAGTGGCTTCAGCTCTACTGCTAGCGACCAGTGGAAGGCTTGGAGCATATCCTGTCCACTAATTCTTCTGAAATTCTGGTGCTACCAAATGATGCAAGCTTTGTCATTGACACAAAGAGCACCAAGATCCCTCTTCACATGTTCCCTGCATTTTAATAGACTCTGAATAAACAAAGATTTAATATCGTAAAAGAAAAGTGCCTCTTTTTCTTATGCTCTAGCTGACTCCAGCTTGTTAAAATATCTTATATAACTTCTGGCAATATGTATAATATACAGAACAATTACAATGGCCATAGATAACTTTCTTGTTTTGAATACTGGAAGATAAAGTTCTACCATCACCTGTGTTTCCATAGTGCCTGCAATATAATATGTCATAGTCCAGGTCTAAGGATAGTACACAGTAGGACTTTGTTGTGCTAGGGTCTAAACTAATAAACAGTCAGGTTTCTTTACCCAAAGACATTTCAGTTTAAGTCCTCATTCATATCCTCTCTAAGCAGTAATTTTCATTCCATCCTTAGAGCAAGCCATTGGGTTTTCATTTCTACTTCTGGTCTGCTGTGTAACCTTTGTCACTCCATGCCAAACCCATCTACATGGACATTGTGATCTCCTTACTGCCATGATCACGTGGTGCTAACTTTCTATCAGGTTTGCAACTGGCAGGTGCTTTGCATGGAATTATATGGGATATGGCATCAAGAAATTGTGAGTTCCACAAACAAAGGAGGGAATCGTACCTCTCAGCCCTCTAGAATTTCTGCAGCAAGAAACATTTAAGTCCAGGCTATCAGCAGTACTCACATCTACAGAAACTGAGGAGTTCCAACCATATTTCATAACTATGACATATCTATTATTTCAGCTCAGAAATTCAGGTTGAAAGGCCAAATCCAACATGAGAAATTCTAGTCAGATGACTGGTTCATCTAGCTAGAAAATGCACCTTCAAGTTGACAGGTCACTTGTCACCCAGAGAAAGATAAGTAGATCAGAAAAAAGTTTCACTGCCTGTAGTAATGAACAGGAGAAAACATCCCCAAGGATGCCTCCAATTTAAGAGTCATTAGGGAGAAGAAAAGTCCTTTCCCAATCATGCTCTCTCATGTTATTTTCCATCCAATGTATGCAAGCTAGCTAAATTCTCTGAGGATTACATTTGTGGCACTATTGAGGGAAGGGAGAACAGAAATCACTGCCTGAGGTAGAAGGAACAACCAACTTCTATTTAAGTCTCATACCCCCTGACACAGTTATGTTTGGTTTTCTTTCAATGTACCTTAATCAAATTGACCAATCTTTGAGATGATAGCCATGGCAGGGGACAAAACCACAACCTGAAAAATAATTAGAAACAATGGAGAGAGCAGAAGATGAACAGAGCAGAGTTTGCCCTATAAAGAAAAATCACACATGCATTTATTTGTGCTTCAGATTTCCCTCTGGAAGCTCTCAGAGACAGCTGTGACATGAACTGGACACCTCTGTGCCCAAGCCCACTGCAGATTATAAAGTGTTTTTCATGGTCTTGTACAATTTGTTCCCTGGAAAAGCAGGAAGCAAGTATACCAAATTAGTCATGATTTGGGAAATTCTAAAGTCTTTCATAGATTATAATAGGCTAGGGCTCAGCAAAGTCCTTTTACTATATTTCTTTTCTGAACAAGTTTCTAATGAAAATAAGCAACCAAAGTATCTGCAGACTGTGTACCAGAAATACTCCATTTCCTAGCTGATTGCTTCAGAACCTGCTGAGCCTGTGGGTGGACAGCTCTTTCTAATACCAGCAATTGTTTGTCTTCTGAACATTCACATCATCATTTTTGATTATCAGCTGTGCTAATTCTTAATGATAAGCATAAACTGAGTTATAATGATACTTCTTCATAGCAAAACAAATAAAATGGCTGGGATTCTGGATAACCTGTGATATCCTAGCACAGTGAACTCTTATTTCATTATAGGTGGGTAGAGAGACAGTAGTGCTAGCGTCAGAACATTGCTTGTCATGAAATACATCCAACTTATTTATATGAAACAATTTCATCCCCTCCTCTCCTACCCCCAAAATAACTGATGCAAGCAGACATGAATACGAAATAAGATGATATGATTCTTTGGAGTCATTTCAGGAAATTGCAAATTTTTCTGAAATGAAAAAACTTTGCAAAGTCAATCAGCTGTTACTGGGAGGTCAGCAGGGAGCTGTTCTGTGTCAGCCTATTTGCTCAGTGGTGCCAGGAGATGCAATAATGCATCAATAGACGAAGTTTAATCACAAGGATCTTTATAAAAAACCCCAACAACAACAATAATCATAATTATTTCAGACTTGCAACAGCTTTTCTTAGGTATTTTCTCATTGGAAAGTTAAGCTGAGCAATGATTCCATGGCAGTCCTGTTATCTGTTCTATATTCTATCATAATCTACTACCCCAAATTATGGCATTTAAACTCTTGCTCCTGCTCCTCTTGAGATCAACAGTAAATCTACTACTGACTTCAAGAAAGCAAAAGGAGGCATTAAATATGCCTTTTGTTTTATGTGTGCAGTGTATTCCAACTAAATCTATTGGTTTCTAAATTCCAGAAGTTTTCAAACATTGTACATACTGGGATCCAAACGCAATTTGTATGAATAGGAATAGATTCACAATCTGTTTCCTTTCAGGCACATAAAGGGCTAAATAATAATTCTAGGAGAAAAAAAAACAAACCAAAACCAAATCTTTTTCAAAAGCAAAAGAGCACCAATTAAAACGACATGGATGGAGAGACATAAGTACATAAGAACAAGAGAGAAGAAAAAATGAAATTAAACTATATTCAAAAGCAAACAACTCTGAATGTAGATAAGATTTGCTGGAAAAGTACCCATGACTCATCAATGAAAAGGTAACGAATAGACTGCCCTGACCAATCCTCCACTGCCTAGGTCCCTTTGGTAATCTTGTATGGCAAAGTGTTACCCATCAAAGTGAAAGAATTGCTGGAGCAATTCAGGGTATCTATTGATAAAAACAAACAAACAAAAAAACCTCACAACTCCCTAACATATGCTGAACCATGCATAGAGCACTAAAAGAATGGACGCTGATGAGGCAGTCACATGTAGAAATCCTACCACAAAAGAATTATGTTGAGTTTACAGAATCCTTTCAAGCAACAGGGAAACAAATATTCCTTAATCTTACCCCATCCATAGTCTGTGCAATATAGGAAGAAACCCCTGGAAGCTAATTAATATTGACAGCTAAGCTATTCAAGCCTGATAAAAGGAAGATATTTTCCTAAAAAAAATGTAGCCTAGTTGTCACGATGATCACCGAACTGATGATCAGAAAAAGTCATAAGAAGGGAGGAGGAAAAAGAATCCCCCAAACGAAAACAAGTCTCCCAGTTTCTCAGTGGTTTGTCAGTTTGCATTCCTGGATACCTGCACAGTGGTTGCAGACCAACAGCCTACCATTTGGGAATGCGCGCCTCAGCTCTAAACACAAATTTTCCCTCTCAAGTCTCACAATTTCTAAATCTGAGTTCATCAGCAAACCTGACTTGTACCTCATTCCAACCATCAAGGTCTATGATGGAACAAATTTTGAACTAGTGAGAGCAAAATCAAGAAAAAAATATGATTTTTGAAAGACGTAACTCAAGCAAAAAGGGCATAAGAGCATCTGAAAACTTGACGAAAATCTAACGGGAGAAAAAAGCTCCTCCCTCTGGTATTTTCACAGCTCTAAGTGAAACTCAGCAGCTTTGGAACATCCAGCTAGCATGCCAAGTTCTTCCAGATATCCCCTGACTGCATTACTAAAGAGAAAAAGGTCAATCCCAACAAAGCTATCATCTAATCATTACTTTTGGAGAAGTTACCCTAATTTCAGACAAATACAGTTTCATGGATGTTGTCATTCATCTCCACACAGCCAGGAATAATCTCTCATAGGAGACATTATTAAATACATAAATTGACCTTTTGTTTGTTTGTTCACTAGATTTGAATTACTTTCCTTGCTTTAAAATTCACCAGAGCAGGAACTTTATGAACACTGGTCCTTGGAAGCAAATTGAACTTGCAGTCACATTAGAAATTTAAAGAGCCAAAGTCATTCGATTCAAGCAAAAGAATGCATAGGTGGCTAAAGCAGTTATTAAATGTAGCACATCATTTAAGAAAAATAAGAAAAAAGGTGAAAATAAATTTAAGATGTAGATAAGTTTGGAAAAAAGTAAATAAAACCCATAATGATATATGGATTAAAAAAAGCAAGGTGGAAATAGTAGAGTAATAATATAACTCTTTATAATTCCTTTACTCAAGCCTTACTGTAAAAGGCTGCGAGCAAAATGAATATTTCTAGAAAGTAGGCATCTCTCACCATGGTTTAAGGTCTCCTTTATCAACTAAAATGGGATCAAGAATGGTTTCAACTGACTGATAGAAGTGTTTTACCTCTTCTGAAAATATCTACTCTTAGACACTTTCTGCATATAGCTTCCTTTCACTTCAGCATACACAAAGCTCACAAATCATTTATTTTCTCTCAGTGACAGGTAGGTTCAAAGAGTACCAAGAGAGCAGACAAGTGAGAATAAATAAAACCCCAGCATTTTCCAAGTACCTAGGACTGGACCACAGATTTAAGATTCACAGTCATAATGCTGCTGAAAGTCCTGTATGTATGCACCATCTGAAAAGAAAAGAATCTGAAGCACAGCCTAGGTAATGTAGCATTTTTCACTCTAAGGACCACCCCTTGATTAGCAAGGTCTCTTTATGCACTTGAGACAAGACTGACTTACTCTTCATGCTCTACCCCAATTCTGATCTTTTCTTAATATCCTACACATAAATGTCATCTGTGCTCTGCAGAAGCTTGTAAATAAAGATGATTATCCCCTGTGCAACATTTAACTCTTAGCTGCTTCACATGGTTGCAGCGGAGCAGGCAGCTGTGATAGGTCTGAAACAGAAGGCAGCAAGGAAGAGAGAACACATAGTGCCATGCTTGACAGAGGGCAGCAGGAGATTTTCAAGCTGTCCAAATTCTGGAAGAATTAATTGTACCTTCTTGTTATCTGCTGAACTTTGGAAATATCATCCAGTACTGAAAATCTAGCAAAGAAAAGAGGCCTCCAACTATTTTTCCTCAGTCTAAACAGAAGAAAGAACAACATGTTATTTAATGAAAAAATACTTGAAATGTTATACCTGTGGTGGTGGGAAGAGTGCAAGGGAAGGAGAAAGAAAAATGTTAGTTGCAAGAGCCTGCAGTTAACTTTCTCTTTTGCTAAAATCTTCAAAGTCCCTAGCTACACACCTAAGCAGCTTGATCCTCAGTTCATGTAGAAGAGGATCAGTGTCACTGTAAAATTCACCTCCGATAAGGAGCTAGTCTACTTACTGCACTTTTACAGAAAGACAGTGACAAAATTAGAGATTGAGAAAAATCATACCCACGTGCTAGGAGAGGGATGCCAGTGCTGCCTTCTTGCCAGTGGAACACATCTTTCAAACAGGTCTTGCTGAGTTTAGAGGTCCACTTGAAGGGAGAGCCTCAGCTACAGTGTAGTGCAATAGCACTTCTCTTACTCCTGAACCTATGTATCTGGTGAATCTAAAGTTACAGATAAGCAGTGCAAGATGTAGGCATTTCAACTGAGGTGAGAGCAGCGGAGTAAATCTAGCACTTTGTGTACTGGAGGGGGTTGCCTGATACTCTCTTTTAGTATGAGTGCTGACGCTATATTCATTGAAGGCACAATTTCACATCTAACTGTAATATTCTTACTAAAATAATGATTTTCACACTTTAACTTCTAAAGTGATTTTTTTCCTGATCTTACTGAAAAGAGGATAATAATAATAATAAAAAAATGTTAGCAACCATTGCGGTGTTTAGTACAGGGGTGGTTTTTGGTGTGGTTTTTTTTTAGTTTTGGTTTTTTTTAAACTTAACACCCTGAGAAGTCAACAGGGAATTTGAAGCTATAAACCCAGATGATACATTTGGACATGGAAAGAAAGGAGAAGAGAAATACCCTGAAATCTCTCATGATAAAGTTTCCCATTCCCAACAAGGTTGATATGTTGATCCATTTTAAACCTGCTTATGTTGTGGGGTATGAAGCTAATGCCCAGCAGGGCTGTTGGCAGGGTTAGGACAGGCTATGACTTAGAGTGCCTGGAAGAGGCCAGGGGTGGGAGGCAGGGGGAATTAAAGTGTGAAAACAGATTAGCAATGAGCAGATAAGATGAAAATGGCTGATAGAGTGTGTAGAAAGATGGCAAGGAAGAGTGAAGAAAACTTACAAATTAAGAAAAAGATTCGACAGCTTGAATCTGCTACTGCAAATATCCCACATCCCTCTCCCTTGGGAGGGCGTCATTTTTAATTTCTTCAGCCAAATCCTGTTACTCAGCAGTTATCATGTTTTGAGCTCTCCCCAGGAGATGGGGGAACAGGCATTTCACACTATTGGTGCAATCCATTTCTGGGCAGACTTGCCAGCCACTGTGGTTTCTGGGATTCATGCCAGCAGGGATAAGTCTGCTTGTCAGTATAAATCCCATGTACACATAGGCCATAAAATCGTGCCAGCCTTTTTTTTTTTTTTTTTTTCCTTTTGGTTTGCCCTTCCATCCCAATTCAATGAAGCTCTCCCATTAGCTAGTGTTTTTTTCCTTTTACATTGAATTGTCCTTGGAAACCACAAGTGTTTATAAGTTCAGGGAAAGAGGAAGAAAAATATAGCATGAATTTGAACTGGTTTTGCAGATCCAATGAAATTCAGCAATGGTTCAGGTTTGAAAACCTTCAAACTCCACAGGAATCCCTCGGTCCTACTCAGGATGCAAAACTGACAGAGCTGCATTTTATTGGATACTACCCTCCCCTGGTGCAATTTTTCTTCCTTAAGATTTTCCAGAGGACCGAGGTGGTGGGTTTTGGTGCCAGAAGCTGGGGTTTGTACTTGCCACCCACACAGAAGAATCTGTTTGCATATGGTATTTATGCCGCTTTTGTGTGACATATGTTTGCACGTCTCACTCCCAGAATGGGAAGTCTCAGGCAGTGGGTAGGAGGAGTAACAGCAGGCCAAAGCCTTCTGCTTTTGAGTGGAAAAGAAGAGTTATGAAGCTCCAAATGGTTTCATTTTTGTTTTTCTGAAGAAAAGGATAAACAAGGGCAAAGTATAAAGAGGGAAGAGGCAGTGATGAGTAGGAGGACTTTGTGTATACATGTCTGTGTGTGCATACATATACATATATATATATACACACACACTCCCATCTTATGACTAAGAGGCCAGTCTCAAGAACCCAAGATTGCTCCAGCTCCTAAATGTTACAGAGGTATGAATAAAAGAAAAAAAAGAAATCCAAACAAAGCAACAGCACTTGAACTAGAGATGGTTCAAAGCCAGATTCACTGCTGATTGCAGTAAACTCGCATAAGTAGCTCTCTGCTTTCTCAGAGCCCATTTAATTGCACCAACTTTTTTTTTTTTATTCTAATCCAATGATGGGGGAGATAAATAGACAAAAAAACCCAAGATTCTTCACAGAAGAATGAACAGCCTATTTTTTTCCATGGAAACAGTTAAACAACTATTTTTGAGTTGTTTCAAGTAAATGCAGCTTTGGTTATTTCATTCCAGTTGTTAAAATTTAAGTGTTATTGAAGGTGGTTTACCCAATGCACTACCCTCCCTGAGGACTTCTGGGGCAGGGCCCAATGGCATAAACACATACATACACATTTAATGGTATTATTCTGAATCCCTCTTCCAGCACAGCTATTCGTATCAGCAAGGCTAGACAGTGTAAGTGTTTACAGGGTGACTGGAAGATCACTCTATTCCCCACCCCAACCAAATCTAAAGGAAACTCATCAGATTTGCAGACCTCTCTCGATCTTTTTGTGCCTTACATTGCCACTTATGCTATGGTGATAACTGCATTTCATAGCTATTTATCATCACAGCTCTCCTAAGTTACTGTGATGCCCAAGAAACTGATGGTGGGTCACATGAGTTTTAAAGATATATCAAACATTCAAATTTCACTAGACCTGCAATAACAACAGTGTTCAAAGTCCTTTCAATAATTGGAATTGCCCTATGTTTGGGTTCTCTTCATATGTTAATCAAATTTTTTACTAAAAGATTTTCTCAAAATATCCATTGACTTTAAGACAACAGAGTTGGGGTTTTTTAGTAAATTACATATTTTGACATTCTTTTCAACAGAAATAGAGGGTATTCATTTAAATTCACCCCAAATTACCATCTAAAGACTAAAGCTTGTGAAATGGAAGCATTTGCTATGTGGTAAAACTCTTCCCACTCTTGCTATTTAACCACCTTTCAGTTGCAAAGACATGTAGGAAAGAAGAGTGGGTAAACTAAAGATTTGAGAAGGATTACTAAGGAGAACTCAGAGCCAAACTTTGTCAAACTCCTAGTAAATGGCAATTTCATTACATTAGGAAGGCAGGGGAAAGGGGCTTCATGATGTGTACAAGGCACAAGAAAAAGCAGGGAGCAAGAGCGTATAATGGAAGTTTTCTGTGGCAGGGAACACCATTGCTGAGAGTGGAAATACAACTGCATTCAGTGTCTTAAGGTCAGCAGTGCAAAGCCTCAGAGAACATATTTGTAAGAGCAGAAATGTTTGTGTTGTATGTACTGGAAAAGCTTCCTACCATCCCCCTGAAAATCATCAGCAAGGCAGTAGGGCAGCAGAGAAGGGGGAGAAGCAATCAAGTTCTTGGTACGTATCAGTTATAAGAATATCTGTGGAGTGAGTTGATAGCCATTATTTCCTTCCCAGCCACCTGCACTGTGAGTGTCAGAGAGGCATGTGATGGGCCAGGCCCATAGAAGAACTGTCTATCACTTGCCACAACTTAATATTTCATATGATACATAATATGTGGAATAAATGCCATCCCAGCTCAGCTCTTGCTTTGTAAAATATTTAATCTAGGATGTTTCTGTGGCTGATCTGTGCCACTTGTGTCAAGATAGCATTATTCATTAAAGCTCTATCCACCATTGTCCCCACAGCTGTTACATGCAGGCTATCTCTGTGAAGAGGAAAGTGGGGAATTTCAGAGCAAGGCCAGAGTACACATTTATGCATGCCTGGCATTCACATAACTGAAAAAGCTTAGGATGGTGACACTGAAAAAAAAAGGAACAATGATGTTGGGAGGCATGAGAATTAATTTCAAAAGGGAGGAGGACAGAACAGTTACACCTAGTTCATGATGCAGATGGCAAATTATGGCAGCCCAGTGGAGAACCTGTTTACTTAACAAGCTTTCCCCATCATTTCTTCCCCTACCCACCACTCTGCTTCTTAATCTCTCCAAATCCCTCTATCCAGGGATTATTTCTCTCCCAGTTCCTCTCTGCTACATGCTTAAAATCCTCTCTCTGTATTTTTTATCCTCTTTCTTACCTTAACTTGGACCATTTTGTACTATAGCTTTTTCACTGCAATCACAGATAAGCAGGGGAAGATGATATTGTTTTGAGTGTTCTGTTCACCAGAGCATCTTCCAGCAAACTACAGTTCCATGGACTGGCTAGTGAAGTCTGTGCACCTTAGTACAATAGCAAAAGTTATTCTACTACTCCACAGATCATGGATAGGAGAGTATCTCAGATGCTTTTTTACCAATGTGTTACATCAACACCTTTTCTAGTGTAAAATCTATTCAATTTTTTTTTTTTTTTAATCCTATCCAGCTGTAGCAAGATTGGGTTTGTGCCATTATCATTCTCAGATGTGCATGCTCTCCATTTGCAAATGAGCATTTCAAATGAGTGGGAGGTATGTTAGGTAGGGTGAGGACAATATCTTCCTTTCTATTCGAGAGCTTGCCAACAGAAGCATATGTAGGCTGGGCTGATTCCAAAAGTCTCTCGAGCATATGGAACACCAGTTTACCCTGCACTCAGACCTCCCGCTCGATTTGGTATGTTGGCAGAGGTCCCACCACAAGCACCTCATTTCACAGTCAAAATTCCTTCTGCCATCATGGCTATTAGTCAAAGCAGCCATAACTCACATGCAATACCAGGAACATATTTTTGTTCTATGATTAGTGATGCAGGGACTTATAGACATCCAAGTTTAAATTACAAAGTATAGTGAAGGAGTGTTGCCACTACTTTTTATTTTATGATGATGCTGACAATATTAACTTTGACTTTGCTGGCATAAGTGAATCCAAGAGGCAAGCATGGGCATGAAGCTCACTCCAGGCAGGTGCTGGAACTTTGGAAGCAAACAGTAATGTGATCTATTTTAAAGCCTTTAATAAATGAAGCTAAACTGTTCTCAGTGACACCAAACTTGGAAAGGGACAAGGCACAATTGGCAGATTGGTACATTCTCCAATCTGTCCGAAACTGCCATCCAGCATTTAATCTGGAGTCTGTATATTACATGTGCTGAAGTGACCTTGAAGTCACTCAGTTTTCCTTATAGTAATAGATAGGAATGAGCCAATGCTAGGGTGTGAGATGGAGGCATTCATACCTGAATCCCATTTTTCTAATTGGCTTTTCTCTCTATGACTTTTCACTCTCTTTTGATGGCTCCCAAAATGTAAAGTGTTGAAAAATATTACTCCAGGGTTGAATTTCATCCCACAATTTCATCTCTGCAGAGTGAAGTCCCTATCTGGAGTTACTGCAAATGAACATTCCCACATGAAATCAGTGTTGATGTACGCCAAATGAGAATCTGCAACAGTCTGCATCACACAGTTCCATATACTGAAGAATAGCCCATTAGGTTTAAAGAAAGAATATCTGTAAAGAATCAAGGTAGCATTAATTGCACTTACACTTTTTTCCTATGAATTCTTCAAATTGTAGCCTGCCATGGTTCAGGAAGGGCATCAGCTCACTATACTCTGAGGTGGTACTGCTGTTATAGTCTCCTTTTGTGTTACAGAACGCATCCTGGAGTTTGTTTTTTGAAAAACTGAAACTGTTTTCAAAGCGCAGGTTATGGCAAACTATATGAGTAGGAAATGCTGAGGAAAATCATCTTTCCCAAGATTTAGGATTATGCCCTCTCCACCTTCCAAAGATTGTGGATATGTTTGTTACTGGTTCCTGTTTTCCTATTATTGCTGGTTTTGCAGGCTTTTCCCATGGTCTCCTTTATTTTGCCCTCTTCTGGTACTCCAAAACCAGGAGTCCCGAGCTTCCATCCCTTTTTCTTTCAATTATTCCAATGTAGAAGGTGCAAATGGTAAAGGTTATGTTTTCTTGACTGAGGAAAGCTATCAGACTGCTTTGGCCTTGGGTCTCATGGCCATAAAAAGCTGGTAGGGGAAAGTGAATTCACATGAATATACTTCAGATTGAAATAACCTGGATTTTTGTATGGACAGCGCTGCAGCATGGCTTTTCTTTACCTTTTTTTACTCAGTCTAGTTTCACCATTACCCTCTGTCACATGAAAGATTCTGTGTTTTACCATCTCTTTCCTTTCCCTAATTACATTACAATCCTGAGATTGTAAACGTCCAACTTTGGCTTCTATTATATTCTCTGTCTCTCTTTAAAAAAAAAAATATTCAAAGTACAAAAGGTTTCAGAAGTTCATGAATAAAATAGCATTTTGTACTCGCAAAGCTCTGCTCCTAAGAGGTTTACAAGATCTTTCAAAAACACTAATGAATTAAGACTTACTATAATACTGTGAGTGGTGAAGTGTGATCCAGTTCTTCAGTTAGGAGATAACAGCTTGGAGAAATAGCTCGCTGTATTTTCCTGTGTCTCTTTGGGCAAATCATTTAGTACCAGGCCCATAAAGATACAGAGGCAATTAATTCCCCATTGAAACATATGGGAAGTTGGACACCAAAATAGAAGCTCAGTGTTTAAAGACCTCTGCAGATCTCAGACAGTTCATGTGTAAGAGGCAAAAATCCAAAAGTTGTGGGTAATGGGAACAAATACATGAATAAATGAGCAAGAGACATTCACAACCTAGGGCACACATAGGTTCCCACTACCAAAAGCAAAGAAAGGAATCGTATCCTATTCACAGAAGGCAGAAGTAAAGGCAAGAGAATCAAGTGACTTGCCATTACAATAGAGGTTTGGAATACCCATTGCTTTGGAAAACACAGTAGTCTCCTGCTTCTTTATCAGGTACTTATAAGATGTGTGTGATACCTCCATAACTAATGATCTCTTCTCCACTTTTCTTCTGTTCAGTAAAACATGCTCTTTTAAAATTTATTGTATACCAACCAACTGCATGCATTTGCCATTTAGAAGTGTCAAAAAAACCCCCAAACCCAAAAGTGGAAATGGTCCTTGGTGTCAGCACAAGAGGACTACATACCCCTCTGGCCTTTCACCCAGACAAACAGAGTACCACTACTCAAAGACATTCCAGCTCTTCCCTATGAAATGCTAACTGTTCCTCCAGCAGGAAGTCTTCTCAGTCAGGTAAAGTAAGCCAGGAGATAAGCGTTATGTAGATATATACGCCAACAGCCCCATAATGTTTAAGTGGCTGCAAAAAGAAAGGGGCAGGGCGGAGGACCAGTAAAAGGAGAAATAATTCTAACTCAGGTTTGATAGAATAATTTGCAGAATCTGGGCAACTGGATCATTTGATTACATTTTCCTTTTTCATTATAATCGCCATTTCTGAAAATGGGCTCTGCTTGCTGCTTTCCAAGCTCCTACCACAGTGAGACATCTATGAACTAAAGAAAACAGGCAACATATCCGATATGAAGAAAAGAAAATGAGCGGAAAATTTAAATGCCAAGGCTGTGTGGGCTGCCTGTTTTGGTTGATGATGATGATAAGAGGGTTTATTTGACATACTTTCTTTGGCTACGTTACAACAAGATTTGTTCCATATGTGTACAACTGGAACTTTAGCACCTCACTCCCACCCCCACAAATTAGGTTATTTCTTTCTTTTTACCTGCTGTATTTTATGTTAAGGATGTTGCATGTGAGCACAATCAATACAGCTTGTGATGAGGTAAAAGGCAATTTAAAAGCTGTGCTTATGATTGGATTTTGTGCAGTACAGACAAGGACAATACAGGTGACACAAGACTGCTGCATTAGTTAGGTACTTGTGCCGGTTTTAGCTAGACAGTTTATATATAAAGCACAAGGCACCTCTGAGTCTGCAGTCTTCTTGTTTTACATTAAAGTCTTGCATTTTGCTCTGTTAGTGAGCTAGTCTTTTTACTTAACACCATACAATACATTTTCATAACACTGAAGTTCAAGTTTGAAGTTGTGTGCTCATAGGTGTGAATAGGGACATGAGCTAGAGATTTTCACACATGCCCCTAGTTGCTAGAATTGGCATGATTCACCATAGAGTTACTGGCCCTCTAGAGAAAGAGAAAGTGGAAGTTGCCTGCTGTGAGCTATACGTCCGAGGCTTTGGACACAGCAGAAGTGTATACAACTGTTAACTCATCTGGCCTCCTGCCCCAACCAACAGCAGTTCTTCTGACTGAAAAGGTGGTTTCTTTGGGGTCACAGCAAAACAAAGTCTGGCTCTGTATTGCCAAGGCACTACTAGAAAACTTTAGAAAACACTGTCATTTAAATTCCTCTGTTCTTTAAGAGCTAAGAAATAAAACCACAAACCCACTCCATAACAGTATGTAATAATAAGCTACAACAATATTTGTATAGTGATTTGCAAGGTATTCAATCCAATCAATTATCAAATACTTTGATTTTCCAAGTACCAACAACTATGTTGCAGCCTCATTGTCTAAAGGCTTTCTGGGCCTTTTCTTGTTCCATGGCCTGTTCTTTTTGTTCCATGTCTGTACAGTTCTTAGCACAGTGGGATCTAGTCGAGTAACAAGGGCTTGCAGGTGCTACTGCAGTACAAACAGTAACTATAAAGTGCATACACAGATTAGACTTACTGAACTTGTAAATATAGTCTGTTCTGTACAGACTGTTCTGTACCAGAGCTAACTTGGGAGTCAATATCTGAAGAATAGTCCCACTGGAGCTTCTATATTTTATATATTAGATCATCTTATCCTTCAGCTGTGATCAGTCCTTCATGGGAGAAAACTCCCAAATAAGTTCAAACTACTTTTGATTTTTTTTTAAACTATCACATTATAATTGCCATAATGTTCCCTAGTGCCTGCCATTTTGTACTCTAATGATACTTCTCAAGTGATCAAAGGCACAAAGCTAAGTACACCCTCTGGGGAAAGGAATGTGTTTCCCAGCTTCCTGCACTGCACCTTTTAGTCCCCTGTTGTCTTTTATTATTGAAATCAGCCATTAGAACAGTCTATGCTGCTCTGAACATCATCTCACACACTAGCATGAGATTTATTTTTTTTTCCTAAACTGTTGAAAAAAGTGAGAGAGTAAAAATTTACTTATAAAATGAAAAGTCTGCAACTCCCATCTTCCTAACAGATGCTTGTGTGAATGCACGCATTTCCACCTACTTTTAAACCACAATTGAGTCATTTTCCTACAACTTCATCAGATGCGCGCACACTGCATGTGCACGCACGAGTGTATGTGGGTGTTTGCATGTGCATGTGTTGTGTTGATATAAAAACAAGGAATGGAAAGCAAAAATATGCAGTGGCAAAGTGCTGTGCTTCACATGGCCATCATATTGTATGCAATGGTCACTGGATCACTCCCTATCATTTTAGTACTCTGCAAAGTGACACTGACAACTAATGATATAAAGACAAACTCCTCCCCACTCTCTGCAGCCGATTCACACAGAGAAGACAGTCCGATTCATTAAGACCTTTGAAGCTGGTCAAGCTAAAGCACAGGCCCAATTCTCAATATGCACAGATCAATGTAGTTTCATCCATTTGGAGTGAGATGCACAAGCTCAGTCCAGTGAAATACAAGCTGGACATGTCTCTCCTACCATTTAACCAGTAAGTCCTAGCTGAAATCTATCCTAATTGGGCTTACACACTATTTTTACAGTTTAGCCCCAGCTTGATATTTCATTTTGGAAGGGGAAAAACCTACACAACAATCTCATAGAAATCTCCTATACAGCAGCAAACATATTGGGACTGAGGTAACTAGGGAACTCTATCAAAGGGAGCCAAAAAACCAACCACCCACACACAACCAAAAAAAGCCCTAAAAACCACACCTGCACTTAAAAAAAAAAAGCCCCACGTCATCACCATTCTTACAGGTTAGGAAGTACTCACTGTAGATATTATTTTATACAGGTATAGTCTATTTTATTCTGTCTAATCTTTTGAAAATTCTGAACTGTGCATGTTAGGCAAATATACTTCTCAGTCCGTCAAAAAAGATCTTAAGGAGGTTAGTCTTTAAAACACTGATTATTTTCTCCTGTGGAAACTGGGGAATAGCTGAACAACAGACTATTATACAACACTCTAACACTAGCAAAGGTTCATGATGAAACTGAAAATATTATTATTTCTTGTATGGTTCCAGTATGTCTTCATTTGTCAAACTGATCACAAAAGTCAATAAATCAGAAGAGCTAGTAGAATCCCTGTAAATATAAACTAAAAGCTGTATCCCCTTTGACCCCAGGCACTTTGTGTTACCAGGATTCCTGACAATAAATACAGGGCATGACAGCATTGGTGAGCTTTGTAGCTTCCCTTTGTACACTTGCATAGCAATATGTAACATGAAGACATTATTCAGCACCTGTGAGAGGAATTATTAGCTCAAATGAAAGACTAAAAGAAATTAGACCAAAATGCACTTGAACAGGATTAGGTAAGGGAGAGAACCCATGGCCCTTTGCAGTCATAGGCTGGTAACCTTCATTAATCACAAGGGCAGAAATGCACAGCAGAAGATGAATTGTTCATGAAACCAAAACTTGGCCAAAATGTTAAATAATATATAACTATAGCACTCTCAATACCAAACCAGCACAAGATGCATATGATTCTATAGGCTATTTGTGAGAGATAAAAGAAAATTATGTCCCACTGGAGACCTGAAAATTAACGAGGCTGTGTCAATTCCCATAGTTGAGAGGGTTTGGGTTTTTTTATTTTAGAAGATGGATTGCAAGTGTGCTCAAGCAAAACGCACAGTCATTTTTATACTTTGCAGACTTAAATCCATTGGTGTGAGATGCAAGTAGATAAACCAGGTTGTAGCCATGAACCTCGAATCAAAATGGGACAATGTATTTGAGCACTTGTGCCTTTCCACAGCATTATAAATCTCCACAGTATTTCACTGAAGGTCTTTGCTTTTGTTTTCTCTCTTGTATTTCTGTGTGATTCATTATAAAACCAATAAACTATCCAAACAAACCAAAAATATAAAAGCAATTTTCTTTAGTCTGTGTTGTTTCACAGCAGCTTACGACTACCATTATTTTTTTACCCATTGTGTCCTTTTCCCTTCAATAACTATGCCACCTCCACTTTTTTAGTGGTACTTTCAATTAAACTGAAATCAGCTGGGCTTCTTGTTCTTCTGGTTGCTTCCTTATTTACATATCAACATTGATAACATTTCTAAAACAACTCTGGAAGCAGAGTTTCTTCAGTTTGTAAATACCTTATGTTAATGCAGTCTTTGTGAGTGATGGTGTGAGGTTGCTAAAGGACTTTAGGCATAGAAACAACAGCTAAAATGCAAGCAACAATAATACAGCTCCACCCTCTACCCCCCCATCTTGCCAATATACCTCACACCTGACCCAAGAGCTTGATTTTCTATGGTACATTGAATGCTTTACTAGCAGAGGCTAGCAAGGGTGCCAAGTGTTACATGGAAAGCAGTCCACAGAAAAATTGACTGATGCTCCAAAACCTCATTTCACTTAAACCACTCAGTAACAATCAACTGATAACAACCTTTAGTCATTACTGTTCTTGTCCCAGAGTTGAATAAACAGCTGCTTCAAATCAGACACTAAATCCACTTTCTAGTCAACAGATCAATTTGAGGTCCTCCACTGAAAGCGCACAAGATTAAAACACACCAAACATAGTCAGCATTTGCTAGAAGATAATCAAAATAATAATTCTAAAGAAGACTGCTTTAACAAGATGAAACTTTAAAACCACACCAAAATATCACTATTTAGGTCCTGCAAAAATTACGCTGATAGTTATAAGTCTTTCATTAGTTGCTATCTGGTATGCTAAGTCTTCATAGGAATATCACATGAGCGGGAATCAACTTTTGCCCCAAACATAGAAAATTTCACAGCAAGAGCAAAAAAGTCTTACCAAAAAGCAACAGCAGTGTTGAAACCAGCTTTGTAACAACTCTTTGAGAAATACAGCTGCTTGTCTCTGCCAAATTTAAAGGCACAGCCCACACAGAGGCATGCTGGGTAAATTGTATCAGGTCTGTTAATTATATCAAGGATGGATCCTATAGTGAGGAGTTTCACTTTCAGACAGCTTTTTAAAGCAAGCGTTCATTTTTTGGGACTAGGGATTTAAAGAAATTGCTTTAGTATTGGGAACTTTTAAAATTCTGTTCCTATCCCAAGAGTGAAGCTACAAATTAGCCACTGCCAAAACTCCAGACTTGCCTCTGGCTACCTCCTGATGGATGTAAATTTATTACAAGACCTAGTAAATTACATACTCTTCCAGTATCTGTAAATGAGATCTTTTTAGGGGCCTAATTGCTCAATAAGGAGTGGAGGAAAAGCATTAACCCTGCCACACTCCTCCTCTGCGCTAGCCAGATGTAGATTGCAAAGCATCCTGCAACTCTGTACAGAATGTGCCTCTGTACAGAATACAAAGGGAGCGAGGGAAAATGCAGTGGGACAGCTGCAGAGCACATGGGTTTTGAAGTCAGGGGCAAAAATGATTGTAGGCACCTGTAAAGATGATGGTAATATTACAGACAGGTGAGGGGACATTGTATCAAAACCTGCAAAAACATGACTTAATATTCAAGGACAAAACCAAACAAACCAGAAGTGTAATTTAAATGTCCTAGAGTATTCAGAACATCTGGATGTAGCTAGCAGATACGGCACAAGATGCAGGGGAAATCCACACATTTCTGGGATGAGAGTTGGAGGCCAAACAACTCCACCTAGGGCTCATAAAACACCTCTGGAAACCTATATTTAGGCAACTGAATCTCATACAAGGAGCCTTGGAGAGGCAATGTGGCTTTCCATGTAGAGCTATGAGGTTTGGTCTTGTCGGCAAGTTATGTCTTGGTCTGAAGGCAGCTCTTTATGGCCAACAGGCATCTGGACTAGGAAGTCAAAGGCAGCAGCAGCATTCCTTGTTTGCTACAGAAACAGCAGTGCCTTTGTTTTTCATGTGCACATGTAAACATTTTACATATACCAGTGACCTTTTTTTCCCCCCTTCATTGGCCATAGAGTAAAATCTAAAGAGAAAAAGTTTGAAACTTGGAACTGGATGATGGAATTAGAGTGGACGAGGAGGAACTGAGGAGTAAAAGTGACGTCCTTACTGACAATCCAAGAAATTGCCGTATTTACTCAGCTCAGCAGAGCAAATGATGGCAAAAAGCGGACCAGATCCTCCACCAGAGCATAGCAGCATCAGTCCACTGACTTCAATATACTTTAACATAATAGTTGTGTAGCTGGACTCTAATGGATTGCAGCCACATTATACCACTAAGGATCTTTACCTGGAGAGAAAGACTAAAACGCTGACCAATTTAACAGTCTTAGTTTCATTTTATCCTGATTTTGCTCCAGTGTAAATGTCTTCAAACATACAAAACTGCTGACAACCAGTGCAGTATATTTTGCAACACAGTATTAATAGACTTATACAATCTATCAGACATTAAGACAGGTGTGTTATACTGATAGATATGTTGACCAACATTAAAGCGACACCAGTAATACATGTGAAAGAAAGAGAGCTGTGTGCTGGGTTGGAAAAATAGCTGGAAGGGCAGAGGAAAATCACTGTGCAAAAGAGGTGATGCAAGGCCAGCTGTCCCTGGGTAATACCCCACTAGACAATAGCAGACTAAGGAGGTACTCTGAGGCATAAAACAGACCCCCCTCCTCTCCCCAGCCACAACACCTGGCAAACAGGAATTGCAAGCACAGCTGACTTTTCTGTTTTGCTTTAATGCGTGGCACCTTCCACCCAAAACAGGGTCCAGTCAAATGGATACCTCATTTTGGGTATGAGGGTGGGTAGAAGAATTGTTTCTGGTCTTTATGAAACATTCCATTAGCTGTAATATGAAATATTTTACAGTGATTTAAGGCTTCGTTTTGACTTTGAGTTGTGTCAGCTTTTCAACAAAAACCCAAACCAAACACCCCCAAATACTTCTTTTAAAACATTTCAGCTTTTCCATATGCTAATCAGTTTCTGGCCTAACCTATTCTCTGGATCCAACCTCAAACTGGTAGGAGTTTGATCTCCTCAGTACTCAACTGTCTGTGAATTTACTATTCATCAAGAAAAACAATAACTTGGATTTTATTACCAGGAAACCTAAAGGAGAGGAATGACACAGCAGTCATAGGAATTGCATGCTGTGGGAGTGAAGACAGATTTATAAAAAAATTGTTAACAAACATGACACACGCTAGTCCCCCTGGCATCAAGAAATAAGAAGGGGGAGACAAAAGCCATGTACAAATTAGGTAGCCATCGTTTCAGATTATAGCAAGAAAAATAGTTCACACTAAATAATAGAAGGACTTGCTAGGAAAATTAAAAGGTACATAACACAAAGAATGGATTGGAGGTAATAGCATCACTCTGAGAATTACATTAATTTAATTTGCATGAAATCCTGAAACATCTGAGCCTGGCCTCAGTGGGATAGATTTTTATACTGATGGTCAGCAGATGCTTACATTGCCAAGGGTACAGCTGCAAAAAAAGGAATTAGTTGTGATTCACACTTCCTCTTCATTCTGAGAAACGTAACCAGTAGGTTAAACTGGTTTATTCAAGTAATTCAAGTAATAACTTGAATTTTACCCGTGTAGACTTTAAGTTTTCCCATTCTGCTTCAGTAGATAGTGCCAATGATAGCAAAAGCTCATTTCTAGAAGTCAAGTACTTTATGTAGGCACCTAAATATTTAGAGGTATTTGGAACTTGTGAAATGCCGAGGTTGTTCAGTGTGCGAGTGGAAAGGCTGCAAGGACATCTTATTCCACAGTATTTTGTCATATCAGACACTGCCGAAGTGGCAGCGAAGCAGTGTGGGAACGGATGCGCATAGGTTGTTTTGCTGAAGATTTGGCCTGTTCTTCATTCACTGAAACCCCCACAAACTCCTGGGCTTTAACACTGTCCTTGGCCCAGATTTCCCTTCCCGCTGTTAAAACACCTAATTTGTTTGTATTAGGTGTCCTCAGATGGCTGACTCTTGCAGGTAAACACACGCCTGGTGCAGTCCCTGCTGGACAAGGCTGCCCGCACCGCGTAGCTGAGCTGCAGGGCTGGGGGGCACAGGGACAGGCGGCCACGCAGCATGGCTGCAGCATGGGGAGAGTTCCTCTGTGACCCGCTGCTATGGCAGGCGAAAGGGCAGGTTTAATTCCCTGCTTCCCCGCCAGATCAGGAGGGACGCTGCCGGCCCCGTTGGTGGTGATGGGGAGGGGAGGCCTGCGTGCCACCTCAGGCCTGCGCTGCACCAGGGAGCCCTCTGGGGAGAAGGGACCAGGAGGAGACATGTCCTCTGGGTGCAACGGCGCTTCGCTGGCTTCGGGACCTCCGGGGCACCTCACACTTTCCTGACATTGGGGGGGGCAGGTCACTGTGTTGTCCTGCTGGAGCCCATGGGCCCCTGAGAGCCTTCCAGAAGAAAGCGAGCCGTAGCCATCAGGGCCCAGCAGAGGTGCTGGGGCAGCAGGAGCCGCCTGTGGCTGCAGGCAGCGCCCTTCCCGCCTCCGGGGTACAGCTCGGGGGGCAAAGTCTGTCCTTCAAAACCAGCGTCTGCCTCAGCCCGAGGAAAGCGCCGAGGGGCACTGAGTGAACTCCACATCATGGGTGGGGTAGAGGGGTGCTTTGTGATTTGTTTTGAGCCTCTCGCACAGCCCGTATCACCTGCCAGGGCTGTTTCACCTCCTGAGAAGTCTTGCAGTTTATTTTTGTGCTCTTATCAACATCACCGGAGGGCCTGGAAATCTTTCCTGAGGCAGTTATGCCTGACAAGGCCAGTCGAGCCAGGCTGGGGCCTGCCTTGGAGCAGCAGGGGGCTGCCTGATAACTGAGCGGGATCGAGCGGGTTATCATTTACCACATCTCTGCCTAGCAGCGCAGCCATGATTTCTACAGATAAAATAGGAACAGAAGCACCCCTCTGACCATGTCTTACGTGCTCCAATGTCCACAACCTCGCTGCGACAGTGGGCAGAGGAGGGAGGGGTGACAGTGCAGCACAGAGCAGGGGCACTTTGGTGAGGTGAAGGAAGGGCCGTGACGACATCCTCACCAACCTGACACTGCTGGGAGCAGCTGATGCGCCAGCTCCAGCCTCCAATTAGTGCCTTCCCAGCCCAGATGGTGTGGGGGAGAGCAGATGCTCTGTGATGCCTTGTGCTCCTGGAGAGGGTCACCTCTTCTACATGCTTCTGGGTCTGGGGAGAAAAGGTGACCCCATCTGGGGCCTGTTTTACTGCTGGCAGCGGATCAGCGACTGCTCTCTGGATCTGCTCTGCTGACTCGAGTTTCAAGCAGAGCAGTACTAATTTGCTTTGTCTCCTGATGATCAGTCTCATTACTCATGCTGCTCTCCTCTTAACTTCCTTGAGCCATGTTTTACAACATGAAGGCCCAAATCCTTTTCTTCCCCTTTTGTGTATGTGTCCAACTAGGCAGATGTTGATTTAGCAGAGCTGGGAGTGAAGAAGAGGAAAGGGAGAGGAGATGGACCCTCAATGCAAGCTGGTGTACCCCAGCTTGTTTTTCTTGGGCCAGAACTTACAGAATGGCAACTGCAAAAGGCTCTGAGAGTGATCTAATCCTGTCCCTAGGCCAAATCACAGGATCATCTCTTCTTCTGCCGTGCCTGAGAATCATTTGTCCAACATGATCTTAAAAGCCTCTGATGTTCCATTCCCTGCAACATCCTCAGGTAACCAGTTTTAGTGCTTACTTTATTGTTGGAAGATGTTTCCCTGTCTTCACTTCCAAGAATGAAACGTTAGACCTTTTGCAATTCACAGGAGTCGTGGAGAAGAGTTTAATTCCTTTATTTTCACAGCTTACACTAAAATAGTTGTCATGTCTGTGTGATCAGGCATCAGAGGGCCTTGGGTACCCAGACCCAGGGCCGCATGTACAGACTGGCTGTGTCCTGTCTGGGTGGCAACTATCCCTCCCGTGCCCCTGGTTTCTCTAGCATGGACAAGCATACTCAAACCTCTCTCAGTGGCAGGTCCTGCTGCTGCCACAACACAACAGCAACAAATACAGAGCAAGTGTTACCTGGGACCCCCAGGATGAGTATGTCTTGCTCTGTATGTCATGCAAAAGAGCAGAATTTGCTTCCATGGAAGACAATCTGTGCTATGTATTATCCACCAGTCTATGGATTAATCTCATCCTCTCAGTCTATATACAAACGCACATCCTTAAATATTGCTCAAGACAGCACTCTTTATCTTCATAGTAGTAGAGCTGCTGTGATTTAATAAAGTTTTTCTTTAATTTTATGAATATTGAATATAACCCCTTTACAAATCTTGTGTATGTGTAGTGTGATACTGCAAACTCCTGTGGTTTATGCACCCTCATTGTGCAATCATCTTTTAAATAGTTTTTAAATTGAATACAAACACTTTATCGATATGATAGAGGTACATATATTATGGCTATAGTCCTTTTTGCTGAAAGTGTATGGCTGAGAAAAGTCACAGAAAGGTTTGGTAACAGGAAACATGTTTAATAAATGTAAGGTATTACTATTAAAGAAAATAGTTATCCGTGCCATATTTTAATTTAAGTACTTTTTATAGGAGCAGTCTGTAGTAATTTATATAGACACAGCTTTTGAATGTCTGTTTTTATTACTAAATAATAACAGAAAATCCTCTTACATAAAAAGGCAGTTACCTGCAGGAAGAGGTTTCTATTAACCTACATAGAAAGCAGAAGGTCTAAGGCCATACTCCTGTGAAAGATCATCAGCTTCAGTACAGTGCTCCTTGTCTGCTCTCATGTCATCCTGTAGTGGGAGAAGAAAGGCAGCGATATTTTCCTGACCCACTCAAAGGGTGTGTTGACCTGGTATATACTGGTGAGCAGGACTTTGGAGGACTGTATGAAAGTGTCTCAATAAAAGTACATTGTTTAATGGAAAGTTACTTTAAGAACACACGTGGGAACCTTCTGATCCCATATGCCAAGGAATAGTCTGCTCTCAATTTAAAAAAGAAAAAAGGTGTGTTTATTGCCTGGAAATTCATGAACAGTTAAAAATTAAAGTTGACCAGCCACTTTAATTTTCTTCCTTAATTTGGCTACCTCTAAACTCAAGAACCCCTAACCTTTCCTTAAATACTGCAACTCATCAGCCTGTGAAATTTTTAGGCTGAATTTTCTATGAATGTCAGAGGCATATTCTTTCTTGAACCACAAGCAATGAATAAGTACACATACTTATAAACATTTCTGTGCTGTGGCTTGCGTTAGCAGTTAGAAGCATGGTTTGAGAAAAACTCTTAAAGTACTCACTTAAATACAGTGCTAAAATAGCTTCTAGAGGCTTTATTAAATTACTTTTCACTTGTGTTTTGATGCTCAGCTGAAGGTTAGGACCCATGCCCAGCCCAATGCCTTTGCTCTGTGTAGGTGAAAGCAAAACAACATGCAAAGGCTGTTCCCAGGGGCTGAACTCCCCGGCAGTCCTAATGGCCCATGTAAGCCCTCTAAAAATGGCTTGAAATGGGTTTGAATAGCACATATGTCTCTTTCTGGCTGTTGGTGAAGTAGTACTTTTCACTGAAAATCAAATTTAGCTACGCAATTTTGAATAATTGTAAACATTACCAGCAGAAAGCCCATTCTAAGCCCGCAGATCTAATTTGCCTGTTTAAGGTTCCACTTGCCTGTTTGCCCATGGGTGCACTTCACTCAGAAAAGGAATTGCGAGTAACTACAAATATTGGCTTCAGAAGCCCAGATTTAAGACCTGAACCCATCCAAAGAAAGAGTAATACTATCATTTGACAGATAGTGTTACAGACTGTTTTGTGAATACTCACACTGCCAAGAATGCTTGGTAGAAATTGCATGTGTGTAACACTGAATGCAACATCAGGGGAACTTGTATATAATTTGCAGTGAAGCAAGGTCATATTAGTCAGTTAATCACTGTCCTTTAATCACTACTGTCATGGTTTGTACCATTTCTGATAATCTTTCTCTATTGTAACCGTCATAAGTGCTAGACTGGAGCCTGACTATTCAGTGCATGGGAAACTGGTGCACAGAAAAACACAGATGTGTGCACGCATACACAAACAGTTTCCCATTAAAATCAATATTGGATCCCCTGTTATTAAATCTGAGTATCAAAATACACTCAAGGCACGTTCCTGTAATTCCAAGCAGCAAAATTGTTCACAGGGTGCAATGAAACCCCTAGGAACATCACTAGTATTGATTAATGCAATATGACTGAGGGCAGAAATTAAGCTGGGGATAGGGGTCTCCATTAAAAATGTTTATTGCTAAGTGCTCATGTATCACTTCAGTTCCTCTGCAGATCTGAAAAAAAAACCATTATAACCTTCTTCAGGGAAAAAGAAAGACATTTAACTGACGTATTCGTCAGAGAAATTTTGCTTCCTTTCTTTGCTCCAATCTTATGTAGGGTGCTAAGAGTGCTAATAAAACCTGAGAGAAGTACCAGTTTGGGAAAATACTTAAGTACATGCTTAACACAAAGCAACAATTTAAGCAAAATATATGCTTTTCCAGTCAGCCCTGTTCCAGATTCAGTGGACTAAATCTCAGACTGGGAAAATCAGATCTGTTATGACATTTGAAGTTGGATACATAAAAACTGTGCTGCTCCACCACCAGTATTCTCCCTACCCCACTAAATTCATTAACTTACCCAGCAGCTCCACCAGGTTGTGATCAATTCAGGAAAACATCCCGTAATGAAGAACAGAGAATGTATTGATACCATCCACTCATCCTGCCACTCTACAAGCTTGACAGAAACTTCAGAGCCTGATTGTTTGGCAAAGAGTTTTCAGAATGACCCACTTTGTTCTGCATTACTCTGTGGGTATCTACAGCTGCTCCAAGGTTCCTTGTTTTTACATCCATCTCTTTCACTTGCTGTCCCAGGCTTATCCAAATGAAAAAACTCAAATCTAAGCCTAAAATTTTGCAATATTTAAACATTAGTAGAACTAAGATGGGACTCCACTTTGCAAAAATCAAAATGCAGTTCCTGTTTGTTTTTTTTGTTTTTATAAGACCCATTGAGTTGTATCAGCTTTGTAAGAAAACCTGCTATGTTGGCCTTTGCTGCTACCCAGAGCCAGAGGGAGGACAAGAATTGGGAAGAATTCTGGTGAACCTTTCTCGGTACCCCACTGAGATCTGGATTTGGTTCTTACTTGTTCCTTACTCCTATGGAGTCCTTTGACTCTAAACGCATTATTAGCTTCTCTTTAGTAATTTCTACTTTCTTTTTTTTGTTAAGTTTTGTCTAAAGGTTGTTCTAAATTGCATGGAATGGAGTGATGGACCTGGGGAGAACAGAATAGCATGTAGCCAAATCTATGGAGGAATAATTTCTGGCATTGAAGAGAAACTTCTGGATAATTATCAGATAATAGAGACAGTAGGATGCTATTGGAACAATACATATTTAAAGGACTTAAGACAGAGTATCCAGGAAAAGCTCCCTATGCCCTTGCACTGATAAGCAATTACTGGTGCGGTAGCACAGTCCCTGCTCGTGGCTCACTGGTGAAAGACTTCAACTGAGCTGCCTCCAAGGGAAAACTGTACACAATTCTGTGTGGATCCCTGTCTCCACCTCTGGCAAGGCATACCAAAATCTGCACTACTATAACCTATGCTTATACATATCCCAAGAAAACAAGAGATCAGTTAAACCAGGACAGGAAAGCTCAGAAACTTGCCAGTGCAATAGTTAGTCTGCACACTGCTGCTTACCTATCCTAATCCATCTCATCTGAAAGGTCTGCCATCTCGTAAGGGTCTTGGCTCACATACAGCAGGTGTTTTTCTTGAGTCCAAAGCCAGTAACATTAACCACAGTTCCAGTCTTCCTCCCACAGTTCTAACACATACATACACACATGCACATGGAAACACAGTGAAATAATGATTTATTTTTTTTAGTTATTTTTCACATCCCTGCAAAATAATCCCTTAACGTGCCTTTATTTGTTAATGTGTTAACAGAGTCAGTACATAGGTTAGTCAGAACACAGTTAGTCCATAGATACTGCCTGATGCTAATGCATGAGCCCCCAGTGCTTGTAGCAAGTATGGCAGAGGGAGGAACAGCTAAACAGCTGGAGAAGCAGCAAAGGAAGCAAAGTATGTGTGAGTGAGTGAGAGCGAGAGAAAAATCTACAGTCAGGCCAGAATTCTGCTTGCCAAAACCAAGATCTATTTCCAAAAGAAATGAGTCAAACCAGGGAAACAAAAATAATAATGCTGTGTGCAAGTTAAAGCAGCACCTGCTATCTGAGAGAAAACATGAGATGAGTTAGAAGACACAGAAGATTAGTCTTTTTTTGGTTTTCAAATTAATGCGTTTGTCAAGCTTTTGGCTCAAAAATGTTTGACCTAATCACATCTGTTTTAACAACTTAAATGAGGGGCCCAGCAGCTGTAGCTGGCAAAAGAATCTTCAAATCTGCAGACATCATTCCAATATTTGGGCTCTTGTCTGAAAAATCTGGGGATAACATAAACTCTATACCCTAAAAGTGCCTATGCTGTGCATAACCACTTACAGACTGATGCTGCAGCCACCCTGCAAACAAGCCTGCTTCTAAAGTCAGCTGCTCCTTGGCTTAGCCTCTGGAAATGGAAACCCATTACTCTGATGAATGTAAATTTCTTTCATATTCTTGCAAATAATCAACTGAAGCCTCTTTGTCTACGCCCAGATACAAAGGCAAACAATGGGTGCTGAAGAGAACTGAGAGCTGGCAAGTTAGAAGACAGCCTGTAAGTCTTGCAAGCAAGGTGAAGCCAATCTGGCTGAGACTCCAGTGAACAGAGAAAAGATGTTTTGCAGAAGGTTAAAATAGCGTACAGAAGATTTCGTTTTACTACACAAATATACATATAACAAGTAAAAAACGAAAAACCCCATTAATATGGTTACACAAAAATGAACTGGCTAGATGATCTAAGCTAATTTTTTTGTGCCCCTGTAACCTGCTGTGTTTTATTTAGTGAGAATTTCCTGTCTGTCTAATTTTCATTGGCACATCAATTTTTTTGCAGTGCCTGATTCTTTTTCAACATCTGCTGCTCAGTTTGACAGTATTAATTTTGGATTTTTCCCCAGATCAGATTAGTTGAAGATTGTAGTGAATGCTGGCAAAAGATCTAAGTTTTCTGTCTCTCTTTTCTCCTCTCCTTAATGAAAAAATATTTTCTTGAGCTTCATAATCATTGCTATTACTGTATCTGATGCTGAAAATCATAAAATAGTCAGAGAACTATTATACATACTAACAGAGATAGGTTTTCTTCTCCCTCCAAATTTCTCTCTACCTGTCCATACACACACTTTATTATTCATGGCTACTGTATCCATGAGTTGAAAGCACAATCCTCTAAGTATGCGTGTTGAAAATGTTCAATTTTTCATGTGTGTAAATGCTGAAGCATTATTCTATAAACACTACTGAAGCAGGTGGGTTTGGATGGGGCATAAACCTAACATGGCATACATGGGATGATAGATTGCGTATTTTGCATATCCAGAGTCATAGAACACCAAAATAGGACCATATATACCAGTACATTGTATTGGGTTTTTTATAGTTAGTAGTTACAAGTGGTTGCTCTACTCCATTAACCATGTTTCAGACATAGTCCTTACACCAAGGAGCACACTATCTGTGTTTAAGGAAAGACTTGAGGTGCTCTCAGGCAGAGTGAAGGGAGATGTTCTGTAAGTAATGTTTGTCAGTATGATCAGTGGCAGCATCATGCACTAACAACATGATTTCATTTTTGTACAGATGACAGCAATTTAGGTATGTGAGCACCACAATGAAGCAGCTCTGTGAAATCCCTTTGACCATGTTGCATGTATATAAAAAGAAGAGAGAAAAGCACATTG
This sequence comes from Harpia harpyja, assembly GCF_026419915.1. Lineage (NCBI taxonomy): Eukaryota > Metazoa > Chordata > Aves > Accipitriformes > Accipitridae > Harpia > Harpia harpyja. The sequence goes on from NC_068953.1 coordinate 28,429,517, forward strand.
GATGCTCATTTGAAAAGCACAAGAGGTGAACCACCACAAGCCAGCCTGTAGAAGGAAGCAAGAGGTTCAGGAACTGAATGCAATCTGTCCTGGCTGTGTTAGAAGAAGGAAACTAGTTAAGTAGTGCTAAATAAATAGGGTACCTTCATTGACTTGGTGTAAATGAGTTATAAGGGAACTTGGCTGCCCAAATTAAACTCCACTGCCTGCATTTGTCCTGCAAGGATACAGTTAAAGCAACAAGCTAGAAAATAGTCTGGGCAGCAATGGTCTAGATGGATATGGACAGAGCAAAATGTGTTCTCAATGCCAGTAAGAAGGACATTGCAGTAATCAAGATGTGAGATGAACAGTCTCTGGATGAGCATTTTAGCTGTGTGGGCAGAACCAGAGAGGCTATATCTAAGATTTAAAAAAACCCAACCAAACAAACAAAAAACCCAATGTTGCAGGGTTTAGATATAATGTGACTGTGAGGAACCTGAAAGTATTACAAGACAACTATGATACTCCAGTTACTGGCCTAAGTAACATTGCAGTGCTGTCCATAGTGATTGAAGAAGGACATGACAGGGAGGTAGCCTGGAGAGGAAGATTAAAAGCTCTCTTTTACTCCTGTTCGGTTCAAGCTGATGGCCAGACAACTGCAAGGCGATGCTAGGAAGACAGACCAATTTTATTTTGAGCAGAATGAGACAGGTCTGGAATACAGAGATAAAGCTGTGAGTTCTCTACAGAGAGATGGCAAATTTATATTAGGTTCAGAAGGGTTAAATAGTTTATGCACAAATAGGTTCTAAATAACTGCAAGTGATAAGAAGGAGAGGCAGGCTCTTTACATGTAATTGTACCATGTATAAATGCAGACGCAATGAATGTACATCCCCTCCCCCCAAATCTAGGACCTATATAATTGCATATGCACTTTACTTCATTAATGAGATGCCCTTATTCAAAGCACTGTTGACACTGCCACTTTTTATAAAGGTGAACACAATATAGCTGCAGCTTGGTGTAGGTATCTGGTATCCTGATGCAAGGATCTTAAATAAAATAAAACAAGCTGATCTGAAAAATAATCTCTTCACAGACTAGGAAATCCTGATTAGCATAGAGGCTGGTCTTTGCTTTCACTTGTGATCAAACAAATAATAGATATCCATCAAGCTGTTCTTCCTGCAGGTTCTGAAAGATAATTATTTTGGTTTTTAAATACATGGGAGGTGTTCAGATACTGTTAGAGAGATCTGAGAACTCTTGGCTGGTTGTGGGTAATTTATTGCCTGCATTTGGGTATTAGCAAGATCTGTCATTTAGCTTTGTAGAAACCCATATGCTTTCATGAGGTACTTGCCTTTTATAGTCATTCCATTTAAAAATTAGCTGTCCTCACTATTTCAGTTCTAGATCTTTTGATCCTTATGCTTTTATGTACTGGACTGTTCAAAGTTAGCAGGGAGCTGCCAAGTGTACAAATGATGTTTGAGCTTGATTAGCTCTGGCTTACCCTCCTTAGCATGAACTACACATAAGTGCATGCAAATATCATTGATTCAGAGTGACTGATCTATAATATTGCTCTGGAGGTGAATTATCACAGACAAAGAGCCAGGAGAACTAAGTGCTCTGTCTAGGCTGCACCATTAACAGCAAGACTTTGGGAGGCTGATTTTTAAATTACAGTCTCCCTGGATTTGGGGGATTAACTTCTTCCTCTGACTAGGCACAGACAGGCTCACTTCATAGCACTAAAGCTCCCCATTTATTTAAGTAACTTTGTATGAAACATGCATTTTCTCTTCGGAGTTGGCACTTTACACGTCTGCACATACTACTGATAACGTTTAGACCAGCTTCATTATGCCACAGTCACAGTAGGTATCTTTGCATTTCGATGACACTGAATGAGCATTCACAGCAAAGGATATGCCTGCCTAGGTCTTCTTAAAGGTGTGACAACTGCTTCTGTTCTACAGCCACTTTCCCAACCATAACTCATTTGAAAACATGCATTTTTATCTCATCAAATACTCTAGGAATTAGCTGGTAGATGTTTTTATGTGCATGTGAGTTTTAAGTTTGATTCAGAGCAATCCCTAGACATTAGTTCTTTGCAAGCCTTAAACACTGCTGCTATTCAGTTGCCCCTGCTGACCTACCCTGGAATGGGCAAAGCAGCTGGCTATAGTTGAAGTCACTTCAAATACATTTCAAAGGCAGAATTTTAACACAGGTGGGAATGGTACTGCCTCCTATTATTAAGTGTGCTGAAGTTTCCTATTTTAACACCCCACTTTCAAATACCATTTAACTCTGCCAAACTTTAATCATTTGGTCTGAAATTTTATTTGCCAAGTGATCTGCATCATAGAAAAACCCATAGGAAAACTATTAATTTTATCTCCAGAGTGGGGTCTGGACATGTTGTCAGCGATGAGGACAGAACAAAGCACTGCACAGCTATTCACATGCACTGCACTAAGAGTGGCTGGGGTCCAGTGGTAAAAATATTACAGTAAATCAAAATGCATATGCCTGAGGAGGAAGTATACAGAATTAAAGCTGAACAGCATCACAGGCTCTGCAAAGCCTGAACACTGGAGTTTCTGTCTCTGCAATCTGTTCTTGGTAATGTTATTTTTGTATGTAATTAAGCATAGGAAATAGTTATCTATGTTTTCTTTGTTAATAGTTTCAGCATCATTTAAAAACTCCCTTTTCCTGGCTGAAGAAAACATTACAGCAGGAGATGTATAACCTAGCAATGTGTCGCAGGATGAATGTGAAGGGCTTGCAGCAACACCATTTCATGAGAAACTATGCCATCTGGAGCATTAAATATGGCCATGGCACAAGTTCTTTCTAGCAGGTACCTCAAACACAAAGGATCACATTTCGCTGAATCCGGTCATAGCTGACTCCACATTTCTCAGTAAATTGAATGGCCTTTGCTTGCAGCTGTATCTGTGCCGTCATGCAAGGAACAGATTGACTCTGGCTTGCAATTGTTGGATTACTCCCTGAAGTTGACAAGCACTTCGTCTTAGCCACATGCGCTTTGTTCAGTCTTTCAAAAGCCCTTTAAACTTCCACTGATTAGAGGTGGCTGAACTGCAAACAGAGCTTTGCTCTGGTTTTGATCAGCAAATAGTAGCTCGTGTGCTTCTTTGACTTAAAGGTACATGTAAAAATCTAGTCTGGGAAATTTACAGGATACACGTCTATCAGGAGACATTAAGTACGTACTGTTTTATTTTGGGACACAATGTGATGAGTCATTTTTCATAAGTGTTCTGGCTCTTTATCTTTGGGATCTGGCTTGAACTTTCCTTTGAAAAGTAAAAACGTAACAATGACTCTGGATGCTTTAGCATTGCTCTCCAAGCTATTCTTCCATTTTAATATCATTAAGCTGTTAATATTTTTAAGTTATTACCATTAAATGCATGTGGAGACACATAAATGGCAACACAATTTCAAGGAAATGCAATTTGGGAACTTTTTTTCTGTTTAAAGCTTAGTTTCAGTTTGAGGAGATTGTTCTAGATAATAATCTGTTGAGCTGAATTGTGGATCACTTTAAGAAATGTTTCATATTCTGAGATGCCTATGAAAAGGGACAAGAAGTTAGTTACCAGGATTTATTCTTGTGGTGGGTGATGGGAGAAGAGGAGCATACCATGTGTGAATGAGTACATTCCTCATGGTTCTCTATCCTGCTGCAATCCAGGATCTGCATTAGAAGCCTGGGCACAGTTAAACAATTGATTCTGTTTTCTGAGATAACAGTGGTTTCAAAGATTTCCTTACACTGTGGACAGCACAGTCAGAACCAGTAATTCCTCTGGAACTGAAGTACACTTTGAGTGTGGTCATTGTTATATTTATTTATTCACTGGAGCATGTCTTTTGAAAAATCTTTCTTTAAACACTGCAGTATATATGGAAAGTTGGAATGCAAAAGACTAAATGTCTCTTGGGAATATAACAGGATGCCAAAACGCTTGTATTGACAAGCTAAGGACCTATTGTAAGGTAGGCAGATCAGGAAACATACCACAGTCAAGAAACTCAGGGTTGAAACCCTCTCAGGAATAGGCATTTTTGCCATTCGATTTGGACAATGTCTTGCATTTATTCCGTCTGAAGGGAGCTGGATTGTCACAGTATCAAATGCTTTGCCATAATAATGAAGTTTCATACCAATTCTGTTTTCATTACAAAACATTTATAAAGTGGAACCAGAAAGGTCATTTAATTTGCTTCTGTGAAAGGCTCTAAAAATCTCTGGGGTAAAATTCCCTTGATCTCAGTAGAATTACACCTATTTACACCTGGCTGGAATTTGGTCTCTGACATCCTTTTCATGTCTGTCTTATTGAAGCAAGCAAGTGTGAACACTCATTCTCAGCAGGGATCAGTCAGCTGTGTCAAAAGCAGGAACAGAATTACTTCATTTTTGTCATTAGACACAAGCCAATAATGTTAGAGATTTTAAAAAAGGTTACTTTTTTTGACGGTTGTTCAGTGTTCTCATTTTCTGATTTGTCTGCAGACAGCAAAAAATGCAATATGAAAGAAGCATAAGTGCTTCTCATCGTATTTTCTGAATGACTGAAATCATGAAGTCTCAGAAATCCTTTGTTTTTTGTGAGATTTTCATCATCGAGAACTCTAGATGGATCAGATAAGCTTCCTGACTTTGGGGTACTTAGTCAGACTGATGAAATGGGTTTGCAGGTAGCCCCCTTTCAGACTACAAGCATTTTAGTATTTCTCTGCCTGCTCATGCATTGATTTTTGCACTTCTTGAGTATATAAAATGTGAGCTTTTAGTAAAGGCTTGTGCTAAATTGCCACAGTTTCATAAGAGAATAACAAAAGTGAAAGATTTGGCAGTAAGCCTCACAGAAAACTGTTCCCACAGCTCAAGTAATATCATGAGTTGTGAGGACTGTTTGAAAGTCATTAACGCAGAATTCAGTATGATGTCTAATATACTGTGGTCTACATGTGATGGAGATGTCTGCCTCAAAGGTTGTACAGTGTAATATAAAGATATACTGTTGAATTTTTTCAAGACCATTGCTAAGGGAGCTATGAATATTTGCAATCTTCTTGTCTTCTTCAAGTTTCATTGTTTTTTTAAAATATACTTTTACTAAGTATCTGAGGCTACGTTCATTTTGTAATAACAACTATCTATAAAACAAAGGACTGAGTATGCTTTGCACAAATCTTTCCCAAAAGCAGTTAGAATAATCGTGCAATGATACACGTCCAGGAGAAAAACCTGGAAATTGCGAACTGACAGGAGGGACCTATAGGCTAGCAGCCATCACAAAAGTGCAGGCCCATAAAGACCTGAACAATTCTCAGTCTATTTCCAGTATTTCCCTTTTCCTGAATTAGTAAAGCTAGTCATCTTCTGGAGAAGTTGCATATTCTAGACAGTAAATAGGATGGCTATGCTTTTGCTTAAACTGATAGAGTAAAATTTATAATCAATGAGACCATTAATACTATCTCTATTCTTTCCATGATCTCAAAAAGTTTCCAGCACATATAAGAACAGAATGTGGGCCCACATTATCATCTCTCATAGAAAATCTGCCCTGGGAAGCAAATCTCTGCAATATTTTCACTGTTCATCTCCCATTGGTTCTGTTCCCCATATTAGCACATATCCAGGAAATGGTGAGACACTACCACATCTGCATAGATAGACAGAAGGCCAGCTCCATGTCATGGCCTTTGTCTACCACAGGTGCACAAAATTACAGGGGAAAATGATAGATGCTTTGACATCTTCAAGTGACTCCTGAGGGCTTTTACTACCTCAGGCTGCCATAGTGTTCATGTTGCTAGTTCAGCTTGTTCAGCATTCAAGTAATACTGAAATGGTAGGATACATTTTGCTCAAAACTTTAAAACGTGGTCAAGTATTAGCTGTGCTATTTTTGGCAAACATGTACATTTTCTTTGACTGCTACTTTCTCAAGATCACCATAATTTTCAGCAGTTGCAAAGTAATTAATCCTGCTAGCAACCCCCAACCCTCAATTTCATAATTAATGGATAGGGGGACAGCTAGTCCCTACTAACATAGCTGGAGAAATCCATTGTTCTCAATCTGCAGCTTACATGGCCAAATCATAGAATCATAGAATGGTTTGGGTTGGAAGGGACCTTAAAGATCATCTAGTTCCAAGCCCCCTGCCATGGGCAGGGACACCTTCCACTAGACCAGGTTGCTCAAAGTCCCATCCAACCTGGCCTTGAACACTTCCAGGGATTGGGCATCCACAACTTCTCTGGGCATCCTGTTCCAGTGCCTCACCACCCTCACAGTGAAGAGCTTCTTCCTTACATCTAATCTAAATCTACCCTCTTTCAGTTTAAAGCCATTACCCCTTGTCCTATCACTGCCTGCCCTTGTAAAAAGTCCCTCTCCAGCTTTCCTGCAGCCCCCCTTTAGGTACTGGAAGGCTGCTATAAGGTCTCCCCAGAGCCTTCTTTTCTCCAGGCTGAACAACCCCAACTCTCTCAGCCTATCTTCATAGGAGCAGTGCTCCAGCCCTCTGATCATCTTTGTGTTCCTCCTCTGGACTCGCTCCAATAGGTCCATGTCCTTCTTATGTTGGGGGCCCCAGAGCTGAATGCAGTACTCCAGGTGGGGTCTCACAAGAACAGAGTAGAGGGGGAGAATCTCCTCCCTCAACCTGCTGGTCACGCTCCTTCTGATGCAGCGCAGGATACAAATGTTTCATGCTATATTTATCACTGTTGGTTACTTGCACGAACGCTCTGGGTGGCCTTTTGGGGATTTTTCTGGACTCTTGCTGGTGTGTTACTTGACAGCCTTACCACAGTAAAACAAAGCTATGATTATACCACTAGCAAAGTCCTTTCAAAGAGGAAAAAGAAAATAGGGAGACAAGACACAGAAAGCTGCAGAAAATACTGTAAGTCTGTTTCCAGACTCCAGGTTTGGTTAGACAATGCTAGAGGCAAAATGAATTTCTTTGCCCTATTGTAATTGCTACCCAGAGTAAGTGGCTCTATTCTTATATTGACACTTTTCCATCCATTTTTCACTGCTGGATTTTTTGTTATGCTGATATCCAGTACCAATTCTTCCACTACCTTCAAAATGGGGAGTGCTGAAAAGGTGGGAAGCAATTTCAAAGGTGTCTACTGAATTCTGGTGCCCAAGCCCTAGATACTGAATTTCAGTGGAAATAAGTGTCTGAACCTCTATGTCTACCTTAATTCTCCTAGTCTATTTTTCTTATTTACATTTAGTGGTTTTTTTCTGCATGTGCTGTGCATCTTAACAACTTGTAGTCATTAAGAGAGAGAAATAAGGCAAATCAGTGCTCTGACAACAGAATCCCATGTCCCAACTACTGTTAATGTTCCGCTACTAAGGCGTTTAACAAGAAAGACAACTTTAAAAACATTCTTTAGCTACCATCACCCATCCTGTTGTTCCAACAACATGTCACAGCAGAAAAGCTATCTACTACCCAGAATCAACTAGATCTTGTTGCATTAATTTTCAAACTGGAAAAAAAAAAGTCTTTAAGGACACTTCCAGTTCTGCCAATCAATATTGTAGTGTGAGAGTTTAGTATTTTGGTAGATGATGGGTCATTCTCATATCTGAAAAATAAATGACATTAACTCTGGGATTAAGTCATTGACAAGACAGAGGTAATCATATACATGTAGCATTAGGCTAGTTTTATTACCCTGAATCTTTTAAGCCTGCACATAGTCAACAATGAAGTAATGCAAAATGGAAAATCCAATTAGCCCACGCATATGCTTCTTGAATACCACTACCCCAGCTCTGCATGTAGATGAACTGAACAATACATTGATAGCTTATAAAAGAACTGTTGTCTACAGCTTTGTACTCTTGCATTAAAATTTTGCAAAAAGATGAATTTCCTTCATTTACAGGTGATGAAAATATTAGATGTTACATGGGTTAAAAAATATTTTTTATATCAAACTTAAGCAAATCCATCTCATTTAGAAATAAGTTTTAACAGTGAGAAAGCTTTAGGAAGGCTAGAACAAGAATGACATTACCAGTATTGAAGCAAGCAGAGCAACTAGAAAAAATCATAGAAAAACAACTGCATAATGAAAATCAAATATATCTGTTTAATCTATATACATTGACACTTTATATATTTGGGTTCAAATTTTGTGAGGCATACAGAAGGCATTCCATAATTTGACAACACACTAATATCTCTGTAAGCGAGGGTGCATCTTAGTTTTTTTTTCAGTCTGTAATGAGCAAACTGCAAAATTAGAAGTTGCATAAACCTAAGGTAGTCTGTACGCTCACAGCATCTCAATGCAAAGACATGTATATTGAATCTCATGAGGAGCTTCACGTTCAACCTACCTGACTGTCAGGGAGAGCAATCTAAGCCCTTTCAGCTTTTGTCTTGCTAGTCCAAAGAAGCTTTCAGCTTGCTTTCATAAGGCAGGCTTCCAAATGCCTGTAGCCATTCTTTATACCAGATTTCGTTTTTCTGGGCAAGGTTAGCAGAGAACTGTACACACAGTATTTAAGTTCCAATAGCATCAGTACTTCCTCAGGAATACCTTGAGCAATACTGCTAAAAATAAAAGCTAAAAATTGCCAATGTGATAATCATAAGTCCCACAGCCTGTCAATGGTGCAGGCTCTATCTTCCTCACAATGAAAACATGCAAAAAACTTCTTCCCTGAACAGACTGTGTCCAGATGAGATGCTTGAAAACACAAACAGTAACCAGACCAACTAGCCAGCATTGGACAAAACCAGGTCATTAGAGGTCAATGAACACAGATTGCTCCTTCCTCTCCAAAGATAAGTCCCAAGGAACTTCCTCCATTTCTTGTAATTCCCCATGCTTATTTACACCGCGCTAAAAAGAAATGGGAAATATTCCTTGGATTCCTTTACTACTCATATGAAACATGTAGGTCTACAACCTCATACTGACAGGCAGAAAGATGCAAGATTTATCACTGGATTTTTACAGAACGTAGGAAAATAAATACAAGAATTGAACTGAATTCTGTTTTGTTGACTGTAAAGGTCACTGTCAGTAAGAATGTGTACTACCTGTAGCTTTAACAATAACTTATCATATCACTCTCTTCTAAATTTAGGCAAGTAGAATATATTGTTTATGATTTTATCAGTGATATAGAAAAGATTATGCTTCTGAAAAAGTCAAAAGTTTCCAGTATGGATTTTTTCATCAGGTTCTTTATTTGATTTTAAAACTTTTAAAATGCTTTAAGTGTGTGAAATTCAAATGCAGTATAATTGGGGCTATGAACTAATTTCAGAAGAGAGAACCTCACTCTTTGTAAGATAGAAACCCTTATTTCTGTTCTTTATGTAAGTTAAAATAACAGATACAGATATGTCCAATTTTCCCCTGCTTTGCAATTTTTACATGGATTTGGGATCCAGTATTACAAAGTACACAGACTCTGACTCAAGAGTCTGTTCCCACAGTTCCTAATGTCTGTTTAAATTTAGGCCAAAGTTTTAGTGGCCTGTATGTACTAAACAACCAGGCTCATCATTATAGCACAGTGCAACTTACAGTCCAGTCTTTCCATTCTTACTTTCATGAACACAGTCATTAACTTTGCTAGGATTATCTAATATTTGAACAATCTGGCCCCCAAAGTCTTAAATAGTAAGCAAAAGTTAAAAAAAAAAAAAAAAAGTAAGCAAAGTAAAAGTGAGTCTTAAATATGCAGCATCCCATGAACGTTCCCCAAACATGACTGTCTCACCAGAGGAAGTTCTAATGTGTGTTTAATTTAGAACTAGAAAAAAAGCAGACATTATGGGGAATATCTGCACATACAAATATCAGCTGTATTTCAGGAAAGCTCATACATCAGAAGACATTGAAAATAGTAGAAAAACTGCTGTACTTTGTAGGAGGGAAGAGGAAATCTGGTAGCAACAGGCCTGGGAATAAAAGAACAGCATCAAGGAACATCAAGCACTCCTTACTCAGCTGATGAAGAACTCCTGACACTATATCAAAACACATGTAGAGCTCAGCAAACAAGTGTTGCATAAATTAAGATAAACTCGGCCATCAGCTTTCCCATGGAAACTGTTTTAAGTATGCTGCCATAGAGCTCAACAAGCGTGGTTAGATGTAAAATAGAGAAAGAGTTCTCCTCTCATTAGCCACATAAAAGATAAACAGGCTTGGGTTTCTCCAGAACTGCCTTATCTTTCAAGTCATGATTTCTGAAAGGGGAAAAAAAAAACCCAAAACCAAAAACGGCGGGGTTTTTTTTGGCCATTGTGGCATCTGGAGATATCGGAGAGCTAGCTCATGCACAGAGGGACTGCAGAGAACATGTTCAGCAAGTTCTTAGGAAACAAGGTCATTTTTCTGTGCACGTACACAAACATAAGTCCAACATACCCAGAAGAACCATGTTGTATACCATGTGCACACATTATCTGGCATGAAACTCTCAGAGAGAACCATTGGATTCCCTGTAAAAAGTTGATTTGTCTGGATATCATCCACTTAACTTTCTTGAATATATTTCTTTAACAGGTAGTGTGGTATTTATAGTCACCACGTCTCAGATAATTAGGAAAATTGACATTGCTACTTTCAAACATGCTTTTAATTTATTCTCAAAACAAGAGAAAATCAGCTAGGAGCCAAAAGAGATGTCTAAATCAACAGCAGCAGGGCACCTGGCTGAGTTTGGCTGCACCACCGCACTTTTTTCACAGGAACTAAGACGGGGAATGAAAGAGCACCACAGGACAGAGACACTTTCATTCAGATTCATTCTTAGTGAAATGAAAGTGAAGTGCAATTAAAGCTTGGAGTTTCTCCAAGGAGCTCTAAATAACAATAGATCTTCTTCCTTTTATTCAGATGTTTAAATAGCTTTCAAAGAAAACTTGATGAACATTTTAAATGTTATTTTTGGGTTTAAAGCCCAAGGGAAATGGCCATTTTCCTCTTTACCTTAAATCCTAAAAACCCAAGGAAAATACATACTTTTCATTTAAGCAAGATTTGGTTTATCCTAGATTAAAATGATCTAACTTCAGGCACTAAATGGAGAAGGCTATGTTAAAAAAGTGGTTTTACCTTATTCTTCCTCAGTAGTCAATGAAGAAGGGGCCTTGCAATCAGCCTGAGACCTGCCTACTTTCTGAAAGGGTCTGGCTTCCACCACCAAATACAGAGGGACTACTCCCAACCCACAGTAAAATCTGACATTAGAACTAAGTTGATCTACTTTCACACCTCTCCTGTTCTTCTGGCTGCTCCAGTACGTGTCTGGCCCCACAGTGGGCTGGTTCAGATAGCTAAACCTGTAGAAGATGAATCCTGCACTCCAAAAAATCAACTGCTTCCTGTCATCTTTAGCTCCCTGAACCAGCTCATACCACAGCAAGAATGATTATGTCAAACTCAGAAAAAGGCTAACAGTATGCCTAGGAACACAGTTGGAGGCATAGGAGAAGAAAAAGGGAGTAACAGCCCTGTTCAGCAGCTTAATTATGATATTAAACTGGCACCTCCTTAAGTAGTTTGAATCTAAGTGTAAATGATGGACACTATTTATATATGTGCGCGTGTTGTCTCCCTCGGTGTGCGTATATATTTATCTCCTACATATCTATAAAGATATCTATGTTTTTAACCAGGCTTTCCAAATTTATGGTACTTATAACAGAAATCCTTTATTCCCATTCTTAAGTCCTCCAAGGAAGCAGTGGTTCATGTTTCTCCTTAAAAGGAGGCTTGCCAATTCTTCTGCTTGTCAAAGTCAGTGATCACCAGATCTCAACTGAATCTTTAATAATTTCCAGAGACATTTCCTAACAGATACATTGTGGGATCTAGCACACATAATTAGCTGAAATAGCCCTCATGACATATATCTCGTTAACATGAACGAATTAAAGAGAATATTAATAATACTTTGCACTTTATCAAGCCCATCCTTCAAGGATCTCAAAGCACTTCAAAAATGTTAAATGATTAAGACTCCTGAGATCATTAAAAATGTAAACAACCATGCTTGTCAGCTAAGACAATGTCTGCTAATTAATTTATTTTTTGTGTTTGGAGACAACTTTTACAACTGATTTATAAACCTCCAAAAATAAAGGTTTGTAATTGAAACACTGACATGTCCTTAATTTCAGTGCAACCAGCAATTAATTTTGTAATTTATTTGCACAAAAAGTTAAAAAGCAATGATCATTGCCTCTTATGTATTATGCTACAGACAGAAATAGCTGAATTTAAACAACAACAAAAAGAAATTAATGCCTTGAACACCAATTAATTGTTCCTCAATTGGTTTATAATGAATTAATCTTGATGTATGCAGCAGATCTAAGTTTAGGTCAAATATCTCTCTGGAATTTACATATTTGATAATTGTCTGAAAGACAATACATACTGTAAATTCTTATGTCTGGAACGGCCTATTTTCTTTTTGGAATCAACCTAAACAATATTACAGAAAAATATTTCCCGTTTTAACATTGTAAGAACATGGTTATCTTCTGCCCTAGTAAGAGTTTGAAATTAAAGAAAAATCAGAATTTTTTTTGGCTTTTCATCTTGACCACAGAAGTGAATCCACACAGTTAAATGTGTACTGATACCCCCTATAAAATTCTCATACCCAAATAGTGAAGGGAACATATGTATTACCATATAAAGCAGGAAAAAAGTTTTACTAACTGCTTTTTCTGTTGACAAATTCTAAACAGCTACATTATTTACATGATATTTTTATTCTTAAATTACAATGGAGCACAGGAACCATAGCTGGACACAACACATGTGCCAGGTGTTTTATAATGAATAAAACAGTGGCCCTCTGCCTCAGAGAGTTTATAATCTAAGCAAAACAAACTACAGTATCTGCAGCTACCTTTCAGTTACATTGGACACCATTTTTTCAGTAACATTTCATAGACCTTTGATTTGCATATCAAGCCCTGTCACAAAAAACTAACACACAGACTTCACAATAAGCGCACACTTAAGTGCTAAGCTTAAGAAGCTTGAATGCTGAGTTCACAGTTTTAATACTTACCTGAAGCTAAAGAATTGTTAAACCTATTTTGCAAGGTTTGAGTATACTTACAGATATACTGAAGAATTAAACACCTGATGCACTATTAGTTGCAGTTAGCCTCATTGTTTATAATCTCTTTGGCTCTCTCCATCATTTGAATTACAAGCTCATTTGATTCTTTAAATTTATATAGGATGACTGAAGATGTACAAAAGCTTATGCTACGGCATTAGTCCTCAGGTTCATGTAAACTATGATTACTATGGGACACCATGTCATAATTAGGAGGCAACCATTCTGCAGTCCTTATACTCCCCTGCTCCCTAAGACTACATTACGGTGTAGGGAGGGCCACATAAAGGGCCATTACAGTGCTATATATAATACAGAGTATCTTAGGGTTTCTTTGAATTACAGCTGCCTGAAGTATTTCCCAGAACCTTCTTTGTGTTGCTATCAAGCCTAAAGCTAAATTTAGTGACTTAGATTTGGGAACAACCCCAAATTATTACTATATAGTTGGCTTGAGAGCACTCAGGACCTTTTCTCACCTTTCTGCCAGAGAAAGGAAAAGGTTTAAGGAAATACAAAGGTGTCACAGCTGAAATGGTCTTTAACTTTAAGGATGTCACAGCACAAGAAAAGCGAATGCAGACTCTCTGCTTGTTCTCAAATGGTGCTGGGCTCTTGCCTTGACAGAGCATCTCCTAACACTGAGAAGTGGGAAGGTAAACTTGGCACCCTATGGTCTGGATAGTTTACATTCCTGTAATGTCAGATCAGACCTGCTACTACATCAAGCCTCAGGCTATCCTCTCTGATCATACAGGCACTGCATCAAAGCACAAAATATAGTGAGATCAACTACATTAGACAACAAGTCCTCTTGTAATAGTCTCTTTATTCTCTTTATACTTCATGACAATCTGGAATAGAAATTCAAAGTCACATGAATGTTTTCAGGCTGCAGGTCTCTGGATAAAATTTCATGAGTGGCATAGCTTGTACCTGTTTTCTCAATCTGTTTTCTGTTCACCCAATTTACTTTTTATAACAAGTCTATGCTACTCTTCACAAAAAAAATATTTCTTTCGAATGTGTGATTCACTCCTTTAAACACTTTAAATAGATTTTTATTCTTATTGTCACAGGAAATGAAATTAAACAGTATCACAGTTGCATCAGGGATGACAGTTCATAGTTTAACGGAGAGAGAACACTTACATGGTTTTTTGAACAAGTCCTATGTTTCGTTTAGCTTGTAGTCTTTGCTATGGCCCATTTAGCTTTGAAAGAGCTCAGCTTCTGATCTCTGTACCATTCTCAGTATACACCTTGATCCTGTATCAACTCATAGAAGGATCTTTCATCTTACTAAGATTCTGTGATGAGAGCAGACACAGCTATGAAAAGTACCAAAGGCAACTTCCATGTGGTTACTTACACACTGCTAAATGTTGCTTAGCGACACATAGCTCTTCAGCATAAAGATATGCCAAAATCTTTCAAACAGAACTCACCTCGTATACTGCTAAAAGGAAGAGCAGACAGCCCTTCAGCAGCATAGGGCTCTTCAAACTTTCTTTGCAATTCTCTCTTTTTTCTTTCTTCTCTCCAAGACAGTGTCTGCTCCAAGTTCACTTGAAAAGAGGTTCTCCATCTGCCATTCATCTAAAAAAAAAAAAAAAAAAAAAAGACAAAAATCTACTTTGAACACTTTTCCCATTGAGATTTGTTTGTGAGAAAGGAACAGCAGGCATAAACCTCGAACTGCCTGCTCTGAGAGCATTTCCGACTAACGTAAGACTTAAAGCAAGTATTCCCGTACTAGAAAGAAATCTAACAAATTCACAGTTCATACACTATAGCTCTGGTCCACTTTTTCATCAAACTGGTAGAAAGGCTTCAAATGGACTAACACAATGTGCTTGAATTTTGGGTTATGTCTTCATGTAAGAGTGCAAGTTGCCTGATGACCTGAAAGAGAAAGTTAAATTTCTCTGATGGTGTGTCCTCATGTAAAGAAAGTAATGACCATACACATGCAATACATACTGCTGTTATGTTGCAGACAACCCACTTGCAGGGAATATAGGGTACTCTATTTCAAGGCTTAGAGTATGAGGTCTTTGTACCATTTTGCTTGGACTTCTCATTAACACTACCACCATTGTGCCCCACTGCTCCACAAGTATTTTTGGCAACCTGCTCTCTATAGTGGTGTGATGACATGGTAGGGTCTCAGTCAGATTTTAAGGCACTCTGCAAATTAAGAAATTTTTAAATAAGAAATGTATAAATCATTTTAGTCTGTTAAAATACAATATCCAGCTTGTCAGGCTTCCAGATCTCTTCTGAAAACCATATCTGTGTGTCAGTAAAAGATATTAGTCTAATGACATATTAATGTGGCATCAGTGGGAGACACCCAATTACAATGTTTCATACAGCTTGCTTCATCTTTTGCTGTGTATGGCTAATGAACAAGGACAGGAACTTTCAGAGAAGATTATCATTTTCAGAATCTGGCCCTCAGCAATTGTGGTCATCTGTGAAATTACTTTTTCTGTAAGCAGAAAATTCTCCCTTTGGATATTTAACAGAAGAGCGATGGAAAATGGAAAATGCTTCCTTTGTGAATCAGGATAGCGGTATTTAAAATGAAATCATTAATAAAGGATCAATGATATACAGAGGCCCAACTTCATTCCAGAAAGCATTAATACTTTATTGACTGTTAGATTTTTAAAAGAATCCTAGCTGTACTTTGCACATTATTCACCAAACCTTTTGCTCTGTAATTTGGATGATTGCTATACAGAAATTGGAGACAAATCTGAATGGTTTAAGGGTGTAATATAATGCAGACAGATACTTTCTCCTCCAAGCTATTTGCTCAGAGCTACTCAGGTTAGCTCCATCTGAAAATTGTTACCCTGTTTTTAAGTGACCTGTGGAGAGAGTCATTGTCAGTCCATCTCAGGTCTCAGCAGATAAGTCTGCAGCAGAACATAACTGTATTGGTGAGAACCCTCTCCAGTCTCCTGTTTGTCCTACTAAAAGAAGGCTGAGATCAGCAAAGAGTTGGCACTGCCACTGAGCCAGGTAATACAAGTTACTAATATGTTTTTCTTGATTCAGGGAGGGAAAAAAAAAAATTAAAAAATCATTCTCCAGTATTTTTGTTATATTAAGTAGGCCAGTAAACCCCTGAGCTATCTAAAAAATCTACCCATCCTGTTACTTGCAAGTGCTTTCATATTATGCAATTAGTACTTAATATGACATTTTTTCATACATCGGTGGAAGAGGGATTTGGGTTTACGTTTGCAACCTCCTCATCCGAAGGTCAGCTCTGGACTTTTTTGCTAATGGGATATTTGCTAGCAGCAGAAAAAGCAGTAGCCTCTACAAAGAAAGCAACTGGTGTGGATCCATGCATGCATTAACAGAACATATATTGGCCTTACTTCACCCCATTCTAGGAGCAGGAATAAAGAGAAAATGCACAGTACCCGTGTAGTTTGTTGGCCTCAGTAGGTAATGCTCCATTCTTGCCATAACCACTTTCACCATTTTCAACTCTTGTTGGCTACGGTGGAAGCCAGTTGAGGCTGGAACTAAAGACATATGCAGCATTTTGTTGGTACGTGGGCAGTAATCCAACAAAATAAGAGCTTCTTTCCATTGCCATATGTGTCTATTTTCTCTCTTAAACAGACCATCCAACCCATTAGTCAAATGGTGTAAACAATTTTCTTGACAATAAAAAATTTATCATATATCAATCAAAAGGAAACTCTAATGTGCCAACTACTATCTCACTTCAATGTACCTTTTTCTTAACTTTATTTTAGCTGGTTGTAACTCTGGCAAAATACCCATATATTCAAACAACTTGACTGATGGAGGGGGCCTACACTGTTGCTGCTATAGGTCCAGGAAATTTCACCTGGACAATAATAATTACACACAAGAGGGATGGTTCTCTGGCAATGTAGAATTGCTCTGCGGTCAGCCACCTCACTGCAGCACAGCTATTCTACATAAGCCATTTTTAAAGGTCTACAGATTAAATTTAAAGAAAGATTACAGTGTAACTACTGAAGAGGACACAAAGGGAGAGAGGAAGGAATCTTTCTAAACGCCTGTAAACTACTTAGGGTGCTAATCTTCAGAGAAGGGAGGCATCAGAAATCAAACTTGATGAGTAATTTTCTCAGTCCAGACAGCACTGAAATATCTTCTGACACAGATATCCAGTTTAGCCCCCACTTATGTGTAATGGTTAAATAATCATGGATCATAAGTTTAGTTTTAATAACAACCACAGCAGACAGTTTGTTAGCAGATTTTACAGGCTACAGGGTTGTCATTTGTCATTATAGTGATTTTCTGGTGCAAAATATTGCATCAATTTGGTTTTGGTTTTTTGGTTTGGGTTTTTTTTTTTTTCTTTTCCCAATTAATGAATTTGGACATATCCCAGTATTCTGTCTTCTTTCTGATTCTTTAGTACTATGAGTAGCTACTTTAGCTGTTTGGGAGTTTTCTGGCCTGAGCAAATCTTCTAACACATACCACTACTAACTTACAGGGCTTCTAAGAATCACTAGGAGTAGTGTCCTCTTCAGGTCAACTGAAGAATTGCTCAGATTTATTCTGTTAGGCCTTCTGCAATCAAAGCAAATCCTCTGGCAAATGTCCTGATTGATAAGTAGAACATGGGCTGAAAAAACCCACCTACGCACAAACTGCCCACAGTGTTTAGTACACACATTGCACCACTAGCTGTGAAAAAAGAGGAGACATTGCCCTAAAATGAGGTTGATACGCAGTCCTTTTCTAGACCAGGCATCAGGTGTAAAATATACAGTCCACTTGGCTTTTCCTGCATCCCCCATGGTTTGCTGTCCTGCTAAAGAGTTGCATGAGACAGAGGGCCTTTCTTGACCCTGTACATCAAAGTCACAGGTGCTGCAGTGTGTATATGCTGGCAGACCCTATACAGCATTGAATTTTGCTTAAGCCAAAATTGTGCAGTTTGACCAGAAGCGGTTCTGGTCAATAAGGGCATAGCAATGAAAAGGCAAATGATACTCAAGACATGAAATGAGGTTTTAGATAAATCACTTGACTTCTTTGTGGCTCTGTTTTCTGAATAACAGCGTGTTACTATTTGTAAAGCATTTTAAAGTATATCAGCAAAATGGCTGATGTATATGTTTATTACCATTGTACCAGCAGCTGCTAGGCATTATTTGAGTGGGAAAATTAGAAAGCTACTACAAATACTCACTTAAAAATTAAATACCTCTTTTCTTTTGAAATTTCTCCTCAAACTCAGCATTAGTCCTGTACTCTAGCCTATTTTTCCTCAATCTGAAGCTGTCTGAGAGCACAGACAACTGGTTAAATTTAACTTGAATTTTAAACAGAATAACATTTGTGTGTTTTCCAGCTGTTTGTTCCCTTTAGAAGAAAAGCACTGTGGGTGGATGCTGGATCAGGAAGCGAGTGAAGCAGGCTGTTCCACACCAAGAACCAATTTGTGGGAAGCTCTGGTATAACATCAACAGCATTTTATCATTTTCTGGCATCCAAGATTTTGGTAAGTGGTTTTGTAAAGTAACTGTTAAAATTAATGCATAACAATATTTCAGAAGTTAACAGCGAGTACAGAGTATTAGAGTGCACTTTAATTTTTATTGTTGCTTTGCAAATACTCTTACCAAAGACCTGACAGTCAAAAAAAGATACTCATTGTAAAGTGGAACCTGTTCCAGTACCTTCTCTGATCACAAAACAAATGCTAAGCTGGCTGGCTCCCTGATGCAGCAACATGGTTAGAAAATTAAATCTCTTTATTGAGAAGTCAACCCTTTCACACAACCATATAACTGTGGGGGAGGGCTGGTATCTGGAAGGGATATTATTACCCTCTCTTGTTTCTATGACCATTACTGCAGCCTAAAGATGTTCTTGTGGTTCTTTTACCCTTTCAGCATACCATTCACAGGGGTCCTCTGTGGATGTGCATGGTCTGCTGGATAAAAAAATATCTCCTCTCAAGGAGTTTTCACAGAGCAAGGTAGAGGAATTCCCATTCTTGTGCTTGGTTATATTGTTAGTCAGGCATCCTAGTTGAGAATGAAGCTAGAAAATTAGACCCTTAGTGCTCACATCATGCTTATTTTACTCACTGTCAGAGCTGAAGTTTGGGACTTCCATGGTGGAAACAAGCAACTGCCTGAAGGACAGTTACCTTGCCAAAAGAGCACATCTTTAAGCCACAGAGATTATTCCATATTTAAAAGCAAGATCAGGAAAGCAGTTTGGCAAGACCGCCTCCTAACAATTTAGTTCAAATTCAGAATTCAGATAGCTATGATCTGAGATCAGTAGCTTTTTGCTTTCCACAGTCCTGGAACTGATTTTACATTTCAAAACCAAATCACTAAGATATTCCTTTGTTTCTGTTCAATATTCTTCTGCCACATGATCTCTTAAAGATTAGAAGACAAAACTTTGGCAGTTCTTATTAAACAAGTTTGACAAATAACGTTTAAGCAAGTAGCAATTTCAGAGAGCTGTAAGACTGGTTCTAGGAAGCAAGCCTGCAGTGCTTGCAGGCTAAAAAAGATATTAGATGTGCATGTGACGCAGGCATGAATGCATGCCTGAGAAATCAGGAGGTAGATACAGTGACCAATAACCATCTAGACTCAGCAGATTTAGAAACACCTTGGCTACTACAGGAGTTGTAGGACCCCAAGAGATCAGTATTCATTCAAATGGTGGGTCATGAAAGTGTGCCAGTTTTTACTACATAATCTTGAAAACATGATGTATAAGAGATTTCCAGGGTTGCAAGGTTACCTAACAGAGACCACATAATTAACAAACTGTAATGATTTCAAGTTCTACATTTGAATGCAACATTTCAAAATTTGTCCTTAATTGGTTAAGGAAATGACTTATGGAAACCAGCACATAATGCATGCTCTAAATATTTTAAAAAAATAATCTTAATTTAAAATGCCTTTTTGCCAAATGTTCATGGCCTTCAGTTCAGAATTTGCTTGTGGTTGCATTTGTGCAAGAGAAAACTATACATTCGAATAGCTATTAAAAGCTAGTGTCACAAACCATCCGAACATTACATATAGGTAATACTTTAAATGTTTTACAATTTTAATGTAACTGTCAAATTTAGATTAGGATCTTATTTGACTACATTGTTTAGCACTTTTGCTAATATATTATTCTCAACCCCCAGAAAAGACTCGTGAACTTTTGGTTTTGTTCTCTATCTGGCCATGGAGAAGGCAATAATATTAAGTTAATGGCTCCTACTAGTCTTCGTATTCCTTTAGCCTAAGTTTACAGACACTGTAAAATTGCTTTAGTACAAATGCATGAAAACTAACTCAACTAACTGAAAAGTTATCTTTTTCACAGCTCTTGCTGAAATTAAATGGAGGTTACGTCCATACACAGATAGTATGTGCTGATTGAAAACAATACCTTAACCGCATACATGTGTGTTTTACACTGATCTCTGTATTTGGCCAAAAAGCATATCCCGAGTGATTTGTTTGCTCATAAAAATCCACAGATGTGTTCTCACTAGTTTATTTGAATACTACTGTTGTGGTTGCCTGTAACATTCTCACTGCTAGAGAACAGTACAGCCATAGGATGGCTTCTCTATACAAATCAAAGCTGCTGACAGGCAACGGTAAGGGCAAAGTAAAAGCCTTGAAAAACTCTGATTTTTTTTCTTCCCACTGGCAGCTAGTTACTGATCCCATCAAGAAGCAGATATAGCAGACAGCAGTTGTGCAAAAACTGACCAATGCAGCAGTAGACTTCTGAGCTCTGTCTTGGACTAGTGTGTCTCTAACAGCCAAGCAGTTGTCTACTAGAGCAGCTTCAGAGCTGTAGCTTTGCTTCAGTTTTATACTTGAGATTGTATAGTAGCTACCTCTTTTTCTTTTTTTACAGAGAGAAACTTTAATTACGAAAGCTTGAAACCTCTCACCAGATTGGAAATCCAGATGAGGAGACTGTAATACTCTTACCCAGGCATTTGAGAACAAAACAAGATAACAAATTTGTCTTGTAATGCTTCTGTCTTCAGAAGCCTTCCAAAAAGAGGCTCTGCTTTTAGGTTATCCCTGCTGAAAGGAGAAGGTGTCTGTAATTGCTTCTTCACATTTTATATCTGCACATTGGAAGGGCCAGGTGCCTTTCCCAAACCAATTTTTCAGGATTAAAATGACAGTAGCTGCAAATTTATTCAGTAAACAAACCACCTCCTTTTTCAAGCACTTAGAATAAAACCATTAGTGTACCTGCTTAAATCTAGCTCATTTCAAAGCATTTCCAACATACACAGGAATCAACAGCAACCTCTGCTACATTAATCACTTGATTTCTTGGAAGATATCCTGCTCTGGAATACATCTGCTTTTGGCATTCTCTGAGTGCGGTGTACTTTCTTGTCTCTAAAGTGAGTAGTTCAGAGATGATGAAACGCAGTTTTCATTTCTCTAGAGCAAAATCTTTCTAATGCTTTCCACTACTGTACAGCAGTTCCTGCAAGAATAATTCAGAATAGCTTTGGGATTTTTCCCCTTCACACTGGATTGATATATGAGCCCCATAGTTATGATGGGGGTCAAATGGCTACTGGTACCTACTAAGACAGGATACAAATGAAGATATGTACAAATCAACAGGTTTGGTAGTGAATCTCCGATTCATAAAAAGGAGAACACCCTGTCCCGTTGTGCTGAGGGATACATACCTAGTTTCTCCACCTATTTAGCTACATTCTATTCCCTGCTGGTTTTATGCTATATGCACCGACTGGGGATCCAGGTCTTGGCACCTGCCTCTACAGCACAAAGAGACTGAAGAGATTAGTATGTAGTGCCAATTTGAAATGACATAACAGGCTTACTTGCAGAACTAGACAGAATTAGAATGTGACTTGGGTGCCTAAAGCTCAGGGACCAAAATCACTTCTGATTTAACTTCACTGAAGTTAGAAGGGACATAAAGAGTTATGCATTGGCCATACTGCTTTAATTAGGGTCTCCTTAAGGTTAATGCAGACATATCTTCACTACATTACTTCATAATATTCATTTTGGCTGCTTTCTAATTTGGAGTACAGTTGGTACCAGTTGCAAGGACAGTAACGGTGCAATGAACATGTGGCAGCTGCTTTCCTCAAGCCAGCCCTAGATTCTGACCACCAATTTAAAACATGTCTTTATTATTACATAGGATGCTGATACTTGTTTACTATCTTATTATCTCAGCAGTTAGAAAACAAGATGTCACATAAATAATGGTTCTCAAAATCTCATAATTATAATCTACTAGTACTTCTCAAGGCACTTTTCTGTCTGCTGATGCAAGCATCTGCAGGTCAAATATTGTCAGAAAATAGCTAATTATATCCTTTCCCATGAAGAAGAAAATCTTTAAATTTAATTAAAAGATCTTAACTGCAGTCCTGTATGTTAGGGTCTTCTTCCCATTGAATTTTCTTCTATGTGACTTACAGTGATAGGCTTAACATTCATATTAGCAGTAGCTGTCATCTGTGGGTCTGCTTTTTGCCCAGCATTGGTTGACGGATAATTTGGTCAAATGAGTCTCCTCCTTACCACCACATCTTGCTAGTTCACTTCCACAAAAAAATCTAATAAACAATCTGAACTTTAAAGTTCATTTCTGCAACTTGTGCCAGTATGTCTCACACTCCAGGTAGCAAGAGTCTCACTTGCAACATTTGGTTTGACATATTAATCAACATAGTGGCAAAGGTCCCAGGAAAATCATGAAAGAAGAGTAAAAGCGTTAAGCAAAATGCTCAGATAGAGCTGATTTGGGCATGTAGTGTAGGCTAAATAGGTTATGAAACAAAAATACTTCTCTTACTCCTTCGCACGTTTTCAAAGGAAGGAAAAAATAAATCATCTTAGTAGTTCCATAAAGTTAGAATAAACAAACCTATAAATCTATGTAGTTTTTTCTTTGGTGTAATCATGTGTTAATTATCAAAAGTATGTTTAACACTCTTTGCAGAGAAGACAGATTTATACAGAAAATCTGCATATTAACAAAAAAGACTTATTTAAGATGGTTCTGTAATATCCACACTTAAGGTAATACTCAGATTATGAAATCTAAAAGGGAATAATTTTCCTGCAGTTCACTGTAATGACTTCAAAGCTGTCATGCTATTGTTACAGAGCAGAGTTTCACCCAGTATTCTTAACTACCAAATTTCTGTTTCTTACGGCTGTTAGAGATAGATTGCCATAAGTTCATTTACGTTGCTCAAAATTGGCAGCTAGCATTATATAATTGATAATAATAGTAGAAATGCAATTTTGTCCTATCATCTGTTTTGCTATTCAGATCTATACCAACCCAGATTAAAGCAGATACTTTATAAGCAGAGATAATAGAAAGTTTCCATTCAAGCCTCTTTATGGACAAGAAAACATTTATGATAACTCTGTTTTGTAAGAAATTTCACAATTAAAAAACCCCCACACTTGGTTTACGAAACTACATTTTTAAAAATATAAAACTATGAAAGAAAACAATCCCTCTTGAAAATGTTCATAGGAAATACTGCTTTCTAAACAGATGCACTTGAAAAGCAGCAGTGGAAATATAACGTAAATCCTCTAAGGATATCCACTAAGGATAGCAGATTCTGCAGCCAGGATGATCCATTTTGGAAAAATGTTGAGTCTTACTTGCCACTGTCTGAACCACTCATTACTCTCTGGCGCATCTGTGTAGAAAGACTTCTGCAAGGTGCTGAGTCACAAAAAGGGATAAACATAGAGAACTAAACACCTGTAATCCCAACTGGTCCAAAGCAGTTTGCTTTCAGGCAGGTTAGAAGGTCATCTTTCTTCTGCCCTCTGCTCTTGAAGATCAGCAAAAAGCTTTTTTGGTACAACAAAAGGGGACAAAGACTTCTGTCAAACAAGCGCTAAAGTACTGAGTCTACTGACGTTTTTTCAGGTGACAGGTAGGAAGAATTCAACTATGAATGGTGCAGCAGTGCACCTCAGACTTTTACTTCTGAACTACTTTGTAGAGAAAGCTCAGGGATGTGAATTTTTTATCACAGGGCCTTCACCTTAAAGGCAAAATGACGTGGTGTAGTGGAAAAGTTCACAAGCACAGTGGAAAGAATGCTGAAAGAATAAGAGCAACCACAGTAAAAAAGACAGATTTTCTCTAGGTGGAGGCAATACAGTGCAATTAATAATGTAAAGGAAGAAGGCGCCTCCCCGCTTTCTATAACTCACAGGATGGACGCTTAGATCAAAGTCACTCCTGGTATAACACTGGAATAACACTGGGGATAAAGTTAGGCCATAAATCTTAGTATCATAGCCTGTTATGATGATGACTAATTTATTCTAGATTGAAGGCAAGGGGTTATAAAAACAAATTTATGGCCACTATATTTATTATAATTAATTTTCCCCACAGTGAAAGCATAGTGATTTGTTAAAAAATGACCTTTTTAGAAGTGCCTCATTTAATGGCCCATTGTTGCATTATGGTGCCTGGCTGCATCCAACATTTACACAGTAAGAGAGCAGAGTTCTTGTGTTCAGGGAAGGGCTGATTTCATCAGCCACAGCAAATCTGGATGATTCAACATCCCAGAAGTTTTTTTTCTTTCTTTTAAATATCCATTTTGCCAACATACAGATAAGGTTGGACTTTTCTGATGTAAAAGCAAGAATTACCTCCAAAACTGCTTGCTTATGTTTAAATGAATGAAGTAATATTTGTTTCTTCAGCAAGTGTGTGGCTTCACCAAACCAAACTGGCAGGGGAGTACCAATTCCACTGCTAAACCCCTCTGCTCTCAGGTCCTAAATAATCCCTGTATTCAAATAAAGGGTGATTACTGCTGAGTCTTACTGGCATCAGTACTAGCTCTGCCCCTGATAAAAAAGAAAAGTGAGTATTACATAGTGCTCGGGTGAGCAATGGAAGATAAAGTTACAGAATTTTTGTGGATTGCTTCTTTTAGTTTCCAACAACCTTGACTCCCTTTCTCCCTTCGGCTGCCCCAAAGCAGACTCTTCTTCAAGGCATTTGTGCTTTCTGATGAAGATCAGATGGACTCAAAAAACTGAGAAACATATTAAAAATAATGTTCAGACTATTAGCTCCTTTCTTACAACAGGTGGGATTGTGCTATAGCTAATAGGTCTGTTGAAATATATTGAGATAATACATCGAGATATTTCTTATAACTATACATAAATGGCTATAGTTTTTTTTTTAAACATGGATAAAATTAGACTAAACACGTGGATTGGCTTGTAGTATTTCCTCCCTACAATCTATAGCTTTTTTCTTCTGAAATGGTAATAATTTCTGGGATGTAAATGTAATTTTATTCTGGTAGCACAATCCTAGTGTTTGCAGACACTGTCAAAGTGCTAGCTCACTGTAATTACTTCCTCAATCATTCCCCATGAATGAAGCACTCCAGGCAATGCTAAAACTCCGCTTAATCACTGAAAATAACATAAATTTTAAATCAAGATTGTATTAGACTGCCATCTTTATAACTAATTTCCCAATAGTTCTATTTCCTACTAAATTTCAAATTGTGCCTACATAAAGAAACCCAAAAGTATCAGGTTTTTATATGAAGCAGAAGAGAAATGTTGCACTTTAGGACTTTTATTAAAACTGCTTTTGAATGAAATTATGCCAGTCTATAAATTTTTGCAGTGGAGACAACAGGGTTAATGGGTTACATTAGAAGTGACAATAAGCAACCCAAATTGCTAGACAATGGATGGATCTGAAAAAATGTCAAAAGCCAGCAAATATAAAACGATTTAGATTTGATGATCACTGGTTCAAAGTAACACCTAAACCCCAGACCCTTGCTCTTTCAACTGTAAGCATTCATCTAGTGCCTGATGTTAGACCACATCACAATCTAAATTCTACAAACCAAGTCTGTGGAAATTATACTTCAAATAGATGGATGCCAAACCACAAATTTCTAGGCCTCTGAAGTGTTAGTTTGTTAGAAAATAAGATCCTAGATGTCCCAAGACAATTTGAGCCAACCAAGATAACTTCGATGATAAGTCTTTGGCTTCAGTAAACAATAAAGATTAATCTTCACTGCCTTTAGATAAATAATCAACAGCTAAAATCATCATCGTTTTTTGGTCTGAACTTCCTCTCATAGACATGACTTCCATCCAAAGTAGTATTGTACCACAGTATTTCCAGCTTCTCTCCTTGCCTTGAACTTAATGTTAACATATATTCAGGAAAGAAAGAAACACCAAACAGAACTTAAAGAAATAGAAAAGAGCAAATAGTTCCCAGCTAGTTTTCCTGTTATAATATACTGTTTAATCAAATACATAAAACATTATTGGCTATGCTTAAAGGTTACTAAACATCAAAAAGTTAGTGAAAAGTTCTAAAAAAATAAAGATAGGAAAAATCCACACTGCAGGTGGAGATCTTATTCTAATCTAGGTAAGAAAGAAATATTTGCTGTGCATACAGATTTGTGAGTCAGGAACCAGACTGCAAGACAGTTCTACTGTCTGAGTTCTATTCTCCACTTAGGTTGATGCCAATTAATTTCTGTCTCCATTTTGCTGCTAATTAGGGCTGTTCAGAGTCCAAGTTTTCCAAAATGCAGTTTGCCAATAACCATGTGATCATGCAAATGAGGCTCTGCTATTAATGCTGCTACTTAGGCTGAAACAAAAATAACAACGGTTTGTAAGTTTACATTTTTAATACAACTTTAGTAGAAGCAACTAGAGGCAGATAAAGTGAAATCATCTGGGCTTTAAATGGCAGGACAGCGCCAGTTTTCTTACCTATGGTAACTGAGAATCTGTTTTTACCAGACAAGGTTATCGGAAACCATATTCTTTTCCAGTGAGTCAATGATGTAAACAATTAATTCACCTCTTTCCAAGGGTAGGTCTTTGGTTTTCTATAAAGAGGAAATCAAAATCCAAAGTTTCGTGTTTCTTATCAAGCTATTTTGTGAAGAAAGAAACCAAAGAAAATAGGGAATTGCAATTCTAAATAATAATAAAAATCTTTACATTTGGAGACAGAAACAATCAACTATGTACTATCCTCAAAAGTACTGCATTAGAGCAGGAAAATAAACTTTTTTTTTTCAGTGGAAGAATGATGGGTTTACCTACAGATCTTTGTAATAGGAGATAGCCCTGGTTATTCTGTGGTATCTAATAGTAAGCACTGGCTGTTAACAATGAATTACAATCTTCTCTGAGCACAAATCAAAGTTTGATTGCTATACTATGAAAGTGAAGTATTAAGTTCTGTGTCTTTCAGAAACATACATCATTAGAAGTTTATGAGAACCAAGTGTCTGGATTTTTTTTCCCCTGTCTTTCCTGAATAAAAAGCCTTATGATTAGATATAAGCTAGTTGTTACCAACTATCCTCTCTTTATTCCTCTGATCTCAGGATGAGTCTTTTGCCATTGGGCTTCCTTATGTTTTTATTGCATTTGAATTCAGTGACAGGCGAATACTAACCATGTGGACTGCAGAGAGGGCTATACTGAATATTCAAAATATGTAATTTTTTTACCTCATCCACTCTGTATTTACTTGTTAGTCAAGTTGACATTGCATTTAAAGTCAATATGTTAAAAAGCAATTTTAGGAACTGTTCCTATCACATTATCCCCTGACATTTTAAAAAGATTTTTCTCACTATTGCCATATTAAAAACTAACTGAATAAATTCCAAGAAGGGACACTTGTTCAAACAAATGGGAGAGAATTCAAATATTAGACACCATGGAACATCTCTGAGGAGGGTCAAAAGCATGAAATAAGTTGCAAAACTTGACAAATATTTTTCCACTGGATGATGCTCAGTTGAGACATCTTCCGCAATGGTGTCTCTTACAAACATAATGTTGAAGTCAACATGTCCCTTTTTTTTTCTTCATTAAAAACATTCATGACTTTAAAATGTTTTTACTGTTTGAACTCTAGTCAACAGGATTCAGGGGAAGATCCCTTTTCTACTCTAAGGTAATAGCTTCATTTTTCTATTTAGAAAGTGAAAAGGAAAACTGCTGTGAACATATCTGTCAGAAGTCACCATGGTTATTATCACTATAAGAAAAAAAAAAGGGGGGAGAGAGAGAAAAAAAGATGTACCAGCACTAGAAAATATATAAACCTCTTTTCCCTCCAAAGAAACAAAGAGAGTTCTAAATAATCATTTTCCAAGGGCAGTATAAAATCTTTATTAATACGTGGGTCAAATCCAAGACACTGAATGAGGATTTTTAGATTCTACTCAGCAAAGCTATTGCATTATACCATTATAAAGCAAACTGATTCAAAAGGAGATCAAATATCAACTTGTTTTTATAGACTCTCAAAGTTCTTATAAGATGGGAACAACCAACTGAGTTACGATGGAAGGGTTTCTTGTGCATTTCCTCATATCCAACCTTTCATAATCCTGCGGGACTGATTCTCTCTTTACACCCTCTCTGATCCATTCATCTACTTTTGCTTCACATATGTCTTAATGAAAGGATGCATCTAGTGCCAAGACTTTTATAAATAGCAGCACTTAAATCCAAGATGAGCACAATTCACACTGCTGTAGTCAATGGGAGTATGTCTCTAAGGCTTTGTAACTTGTGTGTAAAAGTGTGTTTTAGGCTGAAATCTGGCATGCATGGATTTCATGAAAATGGGAATCTGTGGTTCTTTAAGAGGACAATTAGATGAAACAAGTAGTGGGTTTATGCTTAGCCAGGCAGACTGCAATCTCAGAAACACCAACTTTTCAAGTTACCATTTTTTTGCTAAGTGGTTACTGTCTAGCATGCACAATATCCATTAATAGAAATTGAGTTCGTATTCATGTAGAAGGCAGCACCCCCAGGCATACTATTAATGAATAGAAGAACAGGGCGTTCTGGACTTGGACTAAGTAGCACTTCCACACATGAAACAGTAGAATTACTGGAATGAGAAGTTTCCAAAAGTAAATTGTCCAGTTTTCATACCTGGATATGATTTGCTAAAATGAGACCATAAAGTAAGCTTAGAGAAGGGGTACAGTTGCTTAAAATTACTGCTGTCTAAAACCCTAGTATGCCAGTCAGATATCTGGGGATAACTGTATGTATCTACTGTGTTGAAGACTACAAAGTTCTAGGGGATAGGAGAAAACAAGCATTCAAAAAGATATCCCCATGTGTTTCTGTAAGGTTACTTGCTCTTTGGTACTGCTGGAATGGTGCAAAGGGTTGTAACAGATCACAGCGACTGGTCCACTACCTGTCTGTAAGAGTTTTTACACTATTAGTTAGAATAGTTCTTCAGTAACCTTACTGTATCAACATGTAAACACATGACTTTAATTTCCACCACAAGCAATATTGTTCTATTCATATTCTTTTATTCCTTTATGCCTTAAAAGAGGTAATACATTCTTTTAGAATTTTTTTTTCTATTTCTAAGATTTCTCCAAAACCACCCCTTTTCCTATGTGCCGTTGTGGATGACACCAGAATAACAGGAGACCAACACTTACAATCTCTTCATTCTGCACCTCTAGCATGCTTGAAGTCAAGTCCTGCAATCTTTTTATACCAAAGTTAGAGCTAAATCTCCCAAAGAGTCCCACTGAAGTCAATACAACTATTTAGGACTGCAAGTACTAATCAGTTTTCTGCTGTTGTATCTACCAAATATAGGATTGGATCCTTAGGCCTTAATTTAATGATTTAATTTCTATTCAGGGAAGTGTTTAGGAACATACCTCCTTTGGTGAATTATGGCATGCTCTTCACAGTATGCAACTGCTGACAATAACAGCATCCTTCTCTCTTGAGATCTGAAATGTTTCTCTCTGTAGCTGCTTGCTTTATATTGCAAAGACACCCACCATGAACATCCCTAGGAGCTTTCTACTTCATTCCTTTCAAGAAAGACACTCTATGAGCTTAGTATGGATAAGTCAAATAAATATTATTCAACCAAGACTAGAATATATGTCTCCTGGTTTTCTTTCCTCTCTTAGTCACAAACCACCATGCAATTTCTCCATTATTTTCACCAGTACTTTTGTTATACCTCTGCTTCTAATGGTTCTGTCGATGGTTCAATAGCCTGACTGTCCAGAAATCATTCATGTCAGACATCATGCAGTGTTGATATTAGTACCTAAACAAAGAATACCTCCTTCTCTAATGTCCATCAGTTTCCATTTAATGCACTGTGAAACTCTATTGTCCTTTCCCAGAAAGGAAAATGGAGCGTAACTGGAGCCTGTCAAATCTGCTTCTTGTGGTCTGTCACCATGACAGGTGGTGAGCAGCAGTGTTGAGTGGAAAGAACAGGGAATGGTGTACTTTGAGCCTCTTAGGAATCCTCCTGTCTGCCCATTTGGGCAACAGTACCAGCATGTGAGCTGCCTCGCTAGTGTGGAGTGCTGATACCACAGCAGATCAGACACACAACTGACCACAGGCTTAAGTATCTGAACCACATGCTCCCAGGAATATGAACAGGCTGTCTCATCTAACCTACCCAAAACCCAAGTCCACACAGACAAAAAAAAAAGCACACCTCCAAACACAAAGCCTAGCAGCTATTACGTGTGTAACTGCTTTGCTTCACACAAAACCTGCTGCTGTGTCAGGACTCTAACCTGGTTGCTCTTGATGAATCAGAATGAGAGAAGATCAGAAGCTGCCTGCTGAGCTCTGACACAAGGCTCCTCTCTCCTCTTGGCATCCTCCATTTCTGAAAGTTAATAAAAGAAACCCACTTATTATTTGGAAGTAATTAGTCCTTAAAAGTGCTTTGCAAATACAGCTAATTGATTAAGTAGCCTGTGAAATAGCATCAAAACACTGGTTTTAATTAACATCCTTAAAACCTGCAGTTCATACAGAGTAAAAGAAACCTTATTCTTCAGCCAGGTGTACAAAAGAGGGAGAGGAAGGGAGAAAAAAAGGTACAGATTCATTTCTCAGTGAGCCTTCTATGCTAATTCTGTAGCCTTTTGCATCATCCTGTGCAAGGTTTTTATTTCATACTAAAAAACCACTTTTTTTTCCCCCCAAAATAATTTGCTTATATTAAAAAAAAAAACCCCAAAAAAAGACATTCTCAGTCTTGGTTCCAAATCTCAATCTCACAGCTCCCCTACCTTTATTTCACAGGGATTCAATGTCTCTAAAAGCTATGCCTGCAGGTGACACCTGCCCTACCCAGGGATCTGGCATCACCAACCATCTGCAGAAAGTTCCCACAACATCTGCAGACAATTTAAGTCATCCTGGTTTCCAGCTCAGCTCATCCCTTTCTCTGTGTGCATCTAATCAAACAGAACAGTCTTTCCTGTCTTGAACTCTCAGATACCTGTGTTTGGGATTGCTAACCTAGCCAATGCTGCTATTTCATACCAAAGGAGGTGTGGATTTTACTATGATCTCGTTATGTAAGCCTGTTACACATTAAAGTTCTGGGCATGAAGGAGGGTTCGCTAATTGTGATAAAGTCATACTGATGAACAAAGTGCAGCAGTGACCCCCTAACTCATGCTCAGCAGCTTACAACTTAATTGACGACAGGGCTCAGACACTCTGGTCTCAGTATCCCAACCCTGGAGAGGGAGGAAGAGAGACTGGATTGTATTTTTCACTGTGGAGGATACCTCCCATCAGAAGACATACATGCAGTCTACATGCCAAAAGAGAATGTTTTGACTCTGCAGTCCAAGAAGTAGTATTAAATTTGGTATTCAAATGTGTATTTCTTTGTATGTTGTAAAGGCGAAGTACATAGGTTGCTGATAACACAGACCAGTCTCCTCCTAGTACAGAAATGGAAGCAATAGCAAAGGATAAACTTAGGCTAAACTTGTACTTCCCTGATCCATGGCTAGTTGTATATTTGCCTGTCCATCTGGTGCAAATTAGAGCAACCATGATGATCTATTACTGACTGCGATATTTCTGCTCTCTATACCCATAGATAGCCATACGTGGTACTGGTTAGTCAAACAAGATGCATTGGAAGTGGCCTGAACAGACAACCCATAAGTGTTGGGTGCAACCCATAAGATCTCAGGAACAGTTTGTTTGCTCATTAAAACTTGCCTTGACTACTGAGGCTGCCCCACAACATGCAAATTACAATGGAGATGGGCACAAGAGCTGGCACTTGGTGATGAAAATTTGAACCACTGTTTTGTTTTTTTTTTTAAATTACACTTCAGAGAGAAGGCATCTAACAAATATAATATTCTATTTTTCACTGTTTGGACCAGTATTTGGAAGAACACTGAAGTCATTAATTCAGCACAATTACTTTTGAAGTCAATAGTGTCCTTTTCACTTTTCCTCATGGGCAAAAACTACAATACTAACCTACTGTGTACACCTCTCTAGAATGAAGTCCTGCACATAGTCCTCTTGAGATTTACACTGTATACATGAAGAGTTAGAAATGGTAATAGAGAAAATGTGCCTATATTTTCCTATACAGATTTAAATCTTTCCTTTAGAGATATTTAAATCCTAGTAAATTGCCCCTTGCATATGAAGCTTTCTTTTTAAATCTTAAGCAAATTCCACTGCTTCTCTATTGCATAATGAAATAGCCAATCATGCTGAGGAGGTGATGTTAAGCTTGCCTGAGCTTGCAGCAATGGTTGAGAACATTTCATACTTCAGAAATGCCATAAAATCCTTCATCACAAAAATTCAATTTTTTATAATCCCCAGGAGTCTCTAGGCTGTATCTAACATTAAACCCCTAAAACAAGAAACCAAGCCCAGACATGTTCACCTCCCATTCTAGCCTCCACCCTCATTTAGCTCTTTAAAACAATTTTTTTTTTTCCATTATTTTGTTTGAAATCTATCCCAGTGGGAAATATATACGTGCACTCAATATATGAAATTTATCCCTTTCTCTTCTGCAAATGGATATCTAGTCCCAGTTTTGCCTAGGAAATAATTAATAGAGGATCAAGCTTTTGTCTAAAAAGAAGCCTTTTCAAAAGACAGAATTCTGTTTTTCTGAAACAGAATAAATTAAGTAAGAATAGGTTATTCTATATGTAATATTCACTCCAAACAGCCATCACTGAAGTTCCTAAGGTGTGATAGTTTATTTCAGATGCATTTACTTTAATTGGCTTACAATAGCTTCTCCTATCATGCAGCACTCCATTCTGACAAGCAGCGCATACAATTATTGTTGCAAGTTTGCTGCTATGAGAGCCCATGCTCCACTCCTAGGAGCATGAGGTATTTAAAGGACATGCAGATGTGGCACTTAGGGACATGGTTTAGTGGTGGACTTGGCAGCGTTAGGTTTACAGTTGGACTCGATGATCTTAAAGGTCTTTTCCAACCTATATGATTCTATGGCTTCTATGTTTGTCTTGGTCTACACAATCATCGAACACATGAAGCAAAGAAATGCACATGAAGAATAGCATTGACTCTGAAGACTTGAACCCAGTAAAATATTTGAGACTTGCACTTAAATAAGATGTGAGTTTGAAAGAAGTTCATTTAACAATACATCCGCAGCTGCCATTCTTTAACATTCCAGTTACCTGCAGTCCATGTAGGTCTCAGTTGTGAAGGAATGGAGGAAATAAAGCAGTATTTAGCCACTGGTAGTGTTCGTCTGCCAAATGAGGCTGCCCATTGGCAGTGGAAATAAACACTTCCAGTGGAGCAGAGCTCATTCAGTGAATGAGCTTGTTTCTGAGAAGGGTTGTACGTGAGGCATCCTGAGCCTACTGCTTCTGCCTTTGTTCAGGTAGGGAAAAAAATCTCCGTCCTTAGCTTAAAAGTTTTTTAAATATTGCCTTTTTATCACATCTCCTTTCTGGCCTCTACCCTTCTCTTTGT
This sequence comes from Harpia harpyja, assembly GCF_026419915.1. Lineage (NCBI taxonomy): Eukaryota > Metazoa > Chordata > Aves > Accipitriformes > Accipitridae > Harpia > Harpia harpyja. The sequence goes on from NC_068953.1 coordinate 28,463,639, forward strand.
GCCCTATCTTCCTACATAATATTCCTTTGTCCTTTTTTCTTTTCATACAACATATAGACTAGTAGCGGTTGTTGTGAGACATTTCCAGATAAGAAACTGGCCAAATGATTTTCACCCAAGGAGGAACAGACCTTTTTCTTAATTCATTCAGAATAATGGTCAGTAATATTGTAAACATACACAAATTGTTCCTGTGTCCACAGAGACTAAAATTATTTTATAAAACAAAGCCGAATACAGTACTATTTATAGCAGTAGTTAAATTATAATTATTGATATTTATGTTGTACCTCTCAGCAAAGAGAATGGGCTCAACAACAATGCAATGTCATTTTTTAGACATTTCTCAGAGGAGTTCAGAAATTTACTATTTGTTGTTGTTATATTCTTCTGGACAGGTCATCTTGTTAAAGAAGGAAGCTTCCCTGAAAAAAAAAGGAAAATGCTTTTGCATTCTGAATACCTTCAACTCTGAGGTAACATGAGCCAACAGTCCCTTGTCCAATTCCTCTCCAATTCCAAAACGTACTGCGAGGTCAAGTGAAAACCAGCTGAAGAACCAGGCCCAGAGGCTTGTGATCAGTTGATCAAAGTCCATCTGGAAGCAAGACCCCAGGGGTCAATACTGTCTAACATCGTCACTAAAGACGTGGACGATGGGGCAGAGTGCACCTACAGCAAGTTTGCAACAGTATCCTGGCTGTATTTGGAAGAGCATTGCCAGCAGGTCAAGGGAGGTGATCCTTTCTCTCTACTTGGCACTGGTGAGGCCTCATCTGAAGTACTGCATCCAGTTCTGGGTTCTCCAGTATGATTTTGCACAATATTTCCTCTCAGGCATAACAGTCATAAAGTCACATTTATTAGTTGATTTTAGGGGACTTTAATTTCCCTCCAAACCCTCAAACAATCATAGCAACATAACAGGTCTATAGCAGATCCTCAAGAAAAACCCTAACTGTGTACAAAATATGGCTGAACCCTAGTTCTTCTCAGACATCTCCATCAGACAGATCAAAGTAATTTACAAGTTCAGTGGTTCTGCTGCTGCTAAGCTTCTACCTTCTCCTGTCTTGCTTTGTGTTTCTTATTTTTCCTGATTTAACCCCCTCTGCTCTTCCCAAATTGCTAGCCAAAGTCTAGTTCCAGTAAAACATCTCCTTGCCCTCCAGCGTCACAGAACTTGCCTACAGCTGAGGTCTTCCTTACACATAAACTGGGCCTTTGCCATCACACAGCCATGTGAATGAGGAAGGAGGCCACAAGGGATGACTTGGAAGCAGAACTGTTCATGTTCTTGCCCTGTACATTTACATTTTGTCAGCCACTGTTCACCTGTGTGCATGTGTGTGTCACTCTCAGCCATGACAGAACAGCAGTACCAGCAAAAAGATGACTGGCAAGAGGTGGCATCAACCAGTTGCTAAGCATGAAGCTTGAATATCAAATGCCACTTGTAGATAGGCTATGAATAAACAATGTGCAGTAGTCAATTTTTCACTTGGGGATCACCCAGTATTTTCAAATACTTAACATGGGCATGGTGCCGAGGATGGGATTGTATATTTTATGTTCACAGGATCCTTCTCAACTACCTGACACTTCCTTTCTGAAGAAAGATGAATACCGTCTCTGGAAAAGGAGAAGAGGTGAAATATGCTGTCTGAAAGGGGCATATCCTAGCAACTCTCCTTCGTGTTGCTGGTCTACCTGGCTGAATACAATAGCTTACTATGGTTTTCATCAGTGCGGACGTCATGTTTAAGCAAAAGTGACTTGGTAGCTCTGGGATTCGGTAATTGGATTTGAAGCCTTTAACCTTCTGGTCACAGGGTCAGATCCAACTCCAGTTCATAGAGTCTGAAAATCAGTAGTATCACAGATCTGTTCAGTGGCATATATGAAATGAATGTGTGGCTTCAGCCCAGTTACTGGTGGGAATGAGTCCCTTGTTGACCGTTTCGGCAGAAAAGCAGGGGATTAAATGAGCAAGGAATACAAGTTAGCTTTTTACACAAAAGGGTGGTCTCTCTGGTCAGAGTCGAGACCATTTATCTGGTGAGTTTTACTGCTGCTTGCTCTGCACTAGTCTTTAGGAGTATAAAATTTCAAGTTTGAGGTCTACATATTCCAGAACTTTAGGGCTCCTATATTTATTTTGGATTAAAAAGAAAAAAAAAAAACCAAAAAAACCCAGAGAATTCCACATCCGGCTCTCCTTTAAAAATTTGTTCAGCTCAGCTGCATTTGATTCCAGTTTTTCAGAAATCTCAGCAGGCCAGAAGTGGCCAGCAGCACTGTAGACTGGATCTGGTTAGGACACCTATACCCGGAGATGGCTGTGCCTTGCATGAAACTGGACTACTAAAAATGTCATCAGAGCAGAATCCATAGCCTTTTACGAGATCTTTGGCTTATATGAAGCAGAACATCAATTAAAAAAAAAAAAAAAAGAGTTGTGACACTATAAACGTTTATCTAACAGTTACAAACTCTTACACTCAAGTAGTGTGTAATACTCTTATACTCAAGTAGTTCTGAACCTGTGGTAGATTCTCCAGCTCTGACTGTAACACATACAGACACCACTTGCCAACAGGCAACTGAAGTGTGGGTAGCTGATGAACCTGGCGCCCTCTTGTCAGTGATAATAGCTTTAACCTTGAAATGTTTACAATAAACACCAAACCCACAGAACTCACTTTTTTTTTTTTTAGCGGATATTAAAGCCAGTCCTAGTTCCTAAAAAGTCAGGGGTGTGTAAGCTTTTCAAAACACATGCTAAAAGTCAAATCTTTAGCCCTCGGCACTTAAACAAAAACAAACAAAAAAACCCCATAGATGAAATTCTTAAATTACACCATACTTTCGTGGACATTTTGGCCTTTTGAAAACCAAAGTTCAAAGAACATGGAGATAAAGTCAAAAGAATTAAAATAAAATAAAATAAAATAACCTCACAGAGATGCAGAGGCAAGGTTTCAAAAGACTTACAAAGCACTCAGAATTATTTGCCTCTTTCTTTGCAAATCATTCACTGAATCCCAAACGTAGACAAAACATTTGCAGAATCCCAAATGCAGTTCAGATGTGTTTTAATACTTGTTTATTGTGAATTTTTTATAATCAGTTTTGAGTTTATTTGTATTGGGCTTGTTTCTCATAAGGCATCTGTTCTTCTGTTTCTTTTTACATGACTGGCACTCTCCTAGTGTAAATGACTGGACTGACATTTATTGGATTGGGCTTCACAAAGAGCACCTGTGAGCAATATGTGGGGTGTGTGACTTTCCTATACAGCCCCAGCAATTTTAATTTTTTTTGGCATGTTTTTCCTGCCATATACTGTAACTTGACCTTTGCAAATATTCATTTCATTTTGATGCTTGTTAAATGAAGTAGATTAATATTCCAGAAGAATGAAGTCCTCTGTTTAGTCACAGAAATAGATACGGAAAATGTAGTGGCAGCACAATTTTTTTTTTCAACCAGTTTCCTAGAAACCTTGGGAAAGTAGGTGGTATAACTATAGAGTAATGCAAATGCCTGTAAGAACATAAAACCCATGGGGGTAAAAAGTGGCCTAAAAGAAAAATATAGGAGTGTTTTTTTAAAAAATAACCTCTATCTCAGTTTTTAGGAAACACAAGTTCTGATGAGATCTACTTTTTTTTTTTCCTACTCAAGCTTATAACGTTGTAGATGCTACTATAGAACACTTAGCACTTCTATTATATAGTAAAATAATTTTTTATAAAAAAAGAATACAGTAATTCTTGCAAAGCCTTGTGAATTGGGCTCATTAGTTATTCTTACTTTTTCTGAGGTAAAACTGAGGTACTGAGTTTTCCCCAAGACTCACAATGGGCTAGGAATAGACAAGGGATTTGAAGCCAACAGTTCTTGAGTTCTGTTCTCATGGAAAACAATTAGACAACACTGCCTTATAAATGGTGAAAGGTATGTAACAGCACTACTTCAGAATTAGTGGGGAGGAAGAATTTCCTTAAGGAATTATGTACACGACGCCAGGTATATTAATCCTATTAACTCTTAAACCTTTCATATTGTTCTATACTGCGTATCACACTAACAATGAGAATAGGCAAATATTTCATTACCAGGGAGTAGGGCATTGTCAGCCAAAAACTTTCCAGTTATTGGCTGTGATGATTTTACATACCTATGACTTCAAATTATCTAAGGTGGACAGATTTTTAGTTGCATGAAAATAATGATAGTTTGAGGTTTTCACAGTATTTTCAATTCTTATCTTCTATAAGTGCTAATTGAGCTCTGGACTCCTTTTTAATTAGGGGGACAATACTGGAAGACACTAATTAAAAGCTGTACACATCTCCTCAGCTAGTAGTTAGACCAGTAATGTATTATTTATTAAACATCATCACCAGTTGGTACAGCACTAAAATAGGTCCAGATTTTGTAACAACCATGACAAGCTGATGACACAGTACTTACTAACAGACAGTGCTAATGAGGTTCAGCAGGGATTGCTTTCCTCTAAGGTTGGGAGGCTACCAGCCACAGGCCCGTGTTAAGGATTTCACCGCTTAGACTTCCCAAAAGGAAACAATATAAAGGAAAATGGGATCAGACTGCAAAGTGCTTATGGTAAATAAAAGAGCTATGAGAAATCACGTGGCATCATTCTTCAAAAGGCTAGCGTTATTTTATGTCCACAACAAGGCCACTTTATAATGCCACAGCATTTAGAGGTGCCTTAGACTAAATGAGAATCTGACCCACGATGCTTAGCTCATGAAAATTCAAAGGCAGTTACTTGTTACTACTCACTTAGCAAGAATTCTGGGTATGAGTGCAGTGTGTGTTAGATAGCTGAGTAGCCCATAATAGCTAATAGCCCATCAGCACAAAATAATCATCAGCAGGAAAGAAATATTGTGAGCTGGATCTTTACCTGGTGTAAACTGACATAACTAAGGACAGCGGAAGGCAGCTGAGTCACACTGGCTAATAAGCTTATAGCATATGATCCAAACAAAGAAAATCATTTGTAGTTTGCAGTAATTATTACATCTATATGTTTGTCCCCATTTTAAAACCATAAAATAAATTGAAAAATACTAACATCAGCTTTAAAACAGTAACAGAATTAGGCCCAGGACTATGACCTTTTCTTCTTACACAGCTATATTCTGTAAAATGGGATCTATTGGTTTCATTTCCCCAGCACAGCATTCAGACAACCCTTCAAGCAGAATTATTGCTTCTATTAAAACATGTACCATCTTCTAACTCTTCCCATTTTCTCAGCTTAATATGAAACAATTGAGAGTTATATCAGTACATTAGAAAAGAATTATCATTATTGGCATCCCCAGAAGTCCTGATTAATGTAAGTATCTCTCTCCTCTAACTAAGGATTCCACAGGAGGTGCTAGTCCTTCTTGAACAATTATGTAATTTAAGCTTTGTAGAGTGCACATTTTTTGTCAAAGTGGTCAATAACTCCCGGCTGAGTAAAAGCATTCCTTTCAATTAATACAAGTTTCTAAGTAAACTTACATATACAACAAAAAATACAACAGACTTGGATTCTAGAGTCAACTGCGTACAACAGTATATTATAAAAATCCCATTTACGACACCTACTACACTAACATATTCTCTTAAACCTACACTGGTGAATGCTGTGGGACAAATTTCCCCCCTCACCAAATCAGACACGGGGGTACTGTCTATACATATGTACCCACAGAGATGCAGCTCCTGCACCATGGCTACAGCTTCATAAAATTGGGAAGATGAGGAATTCGGGGCCAAAATAAAGTGGACAACAAAGCAAGTCTCCAGAGATGCTGCCTGCCCACAGCTCCTTAAGTAGCCCACATAGAAGCTTCTCATCTGAAGAGCACAATGTGAGAGACCGTTGATGCAGGATTCCCCTGAGTCCTTGCATCCCAGAAGTCCTGTTCACATAATGCTGTTCTCCTAAGGGCATATTATTCAACAAGACAGCTTTCATAGGCTGAAAGGAAATTGTGGAGCCTTCTAATAATGGCCAAAGAAGTTTAAAGCTCAGTGACATCCACTCACATTCCTAGCCACATCAAGAGAAAAAGTTCGTAGCTGGCACTGGTGCAGCTCATTTCCAGTTTTGAAAATTGGCCCCAAATTGAGAAAACTCTTTAGTTTTTGCACTGAGCCCCTGTGAACTATGTATACTAGTGATATATCATCTATGTAAATATCTGCACAGATAGAACAAATATACTCATATGTGTGGGAATAGCAGTGTTAAAAAGAAAATAAATAATGCTGCCCAACTGAATTCTCACTGTATTTAGCAAGGGACGTTTTCCTCTGATACATGTGTGAGAGGTTGGATGGAAAGTCAGTGTTATTAGATTTTATACTTTTCTAGAGACTTCGTCGTCAGGGCCTAATATCTTTGTTTCCCTTCTACTCTCTTCAGGGGAAAAAAAATGGATAGTTAAACTTTGGTTGAATTTGTGTGCTGGGGGACTTGGTTATTTGGTATAAATGTGATCCACCCCCACCTCTCCCCTCCTGACTCTCTCTTCTGTTCTGTACTTTTTCCAATTAGCGACCCCAGCGACTGAAGCGAGCGCCAAATTACCAGCCTGAGGCTAAACTGTAACAGCAGCAAAATTCCAATTTTAAAAATCTGATTGAAGAATGTAGGGTTTTATCTACATACCAGTGTGTGTGTGTGGAACAGGAAGGTTTTTTTTTCTTTCCTCTCCTGGCCTTGTGAGCAAACGGAGAATCCACTAAAAATACTGAAATGAGATCATATAAGCTGATAAGAAAACTCACAAAAGAAGAAACTGAGAGTCTGTATATCTGCAGCAGTACCTCTGAGTCAAATTCCCTATGATGAGACATAAAAGGTCACATTTCCTGAGAGTCCCCTCTGTGTGTATGCAGTGGCAATGTGTCTGCTGCATATAATGTCTGTATGCAAGGGCTGAGGGGATGCTGCACCTGAGGTCCTTCACATTGTGCTCCTTTCACATTAGAGGCTTCTACTTAGGCTTCTTCAGCAGCCTCCTGAAATGGAGCGGTCCATTAATTTGATCTCTCTCTGGATAAAACTGTTGCATCTCACTTTGTTATACAGTGTTAACGGAGTGAAATCAACTGCCTGTGACTAGAAGCTTATCCAGAAATTCAGAATAATCTTTCCAAACAGGCACACTATCTGCTATCTGTGCAAATATATACAGAATTGAGGAGCAAGGAACCGCAACACCCTTCTGAAAGGCCTATAGCTAGCCACTTCTGCCCAAGTTTAGAAAAGACCATCTCTGTCACACACATGCTACAGAAGCCTTTGCCTCAGCTCCACGGTCCCGCTGAATGCTTCGCTTCTCTGAGTGCTAACAACCCAAAACCTCCTGCACAGTTCACCTTGGCAAGAGAGTTTCATGCCTTGGTGCTCTTTTGAACCCAGCCTTTTGTGATACATTAACAGAGCTGTCCCAGAGATTGGTGATTGGCATTTCTTGGTGAATACTGACTGATATTGCCTGGAGACAGCTGTGCCAAAAAAGGAATGCACCTTGAAGACCTAGTTTGGGATGTATGATCTGAGAAAAATACAAGCAGCATAGGAGACAAAAAATTCAGCTCTTATTCTCTTTCCTCTCTAAACAAATTTCCATACTCCGTGTTAAAGTATGTAGTGTATATTATATCTCTTTTCACTAAGCATCCCATTCAAACACTGTCATCTCACCTACAGTTTAACTCAAGAACAGTGGTATCATCCCCAGAGTTACTTCCTTCTCTTTCATCGTTTCATCTATTCTCAGCTGCGCTTTCCTAACACCACTCCTGTATTTAGTTTTGTGCTGGCAGCCAAAGGAGCAGATATACCAAGAAAAATATACTGTGCCACCAATGCAGTACAGACATCTCCTCTGCTCCGCACAGTGGCTATGTACACACCTAATTCTAAGCACATAAATAGTTTCTTTCTTTCTCTCCTGCCAACATGTGCTTATAAGCTTATATTTTTACAAGTACGCATGGATTCGCTAAGGGACTAAAACCCATTCATTTGCACTGTTTACTGCAGCAGACAGTTACTCCAGCTACCCCTTACCCTGAGTGTAGCTGAATCCACTTAAAACTTAAATACCTTTCTCAAGAACAACAATTTGGAGACTTATAACATTTTGGTAAGATAATCCAAACCAGTGCTTACTAAATACCTTTGCAATTTGATAGTAATTCCATCCTAAAAAAAAAATCTGCATATGGCAAGTCTGTTAATAGATGACATTTGGATTTGAGAAAGTCATAGCTAGTTGGCCGGATGCACGCAAGTATGCTATTAAAAATATGTAATTGATCATTTAGATCATCAGTCAGAAATGATCAATGATATGAACATGACCTTCACCCCATCCGGTGAAGAACTTCTAAAAGGGAATGACTGCCAGCTTCAGCCTTGTGTCTGACAAAATATTTTTTACACATAAATTGTAACTTCACTCCAAGTATTAGCCCTATAATGACCTTCTCCCATGCCTTGTGCATAGGGTGATTTGCTGCAAACTTCCTTTTCATGGCCGTTGCCATTACACGCACCAATGCTTGCTTTAGTACAAGCCATTCACACTTCTGGTGCAGAAGACTGCAATTTCACATTTCACTGCATAGGAGCAGGAACAGCAGCATATTGGACGGGGACCCTACAAGATCATCACGGCAACCAAAGATGAGCTAAGCAAGGACCAACTGTGGAAAAGACATTACTATTCAAAAGAGCCTTCTACCTGCATTAATTTAGACATGTACAGAATTAGAAGGTTCCAGCACGATAAGGGCAGAATCAATGGAAACTACTTTTTCATTTAAAATGAAACTATTGTTGCTTTAAGAAGCAGATCTATTTTTAACCTTGTCAACTAAGTTCTATTAACAGATTAGCTAAACAACAAGATACAGAGCAGTTCTATGTGGCTTAAAATGTTTCATACCAGATGGCAGATTGCAGATTCATGTATTGAGTTATTGGGAAGGGCAGGGGGCTATTTCTCTTAGTCATAATGTAAATGTAAAGAAGAAAATCCAGTAGCATTTAGGGAGGGGAAGAGAAGGAGAAAAAGCAAGAAGGAGTAATTGGGGTCACATGCACTGAGCACAGAGACATTTCCAGAACAGAGTCCAAGTGAGTTGCAGGCAGCATGAGTGAAAAGAGGGGGGCAAGTGATAAAGTAGAACTCATGTGGCCTTTTAAAGCTTTTCTGGCAGAACAAGAAAAGTAATTACACATTGTCTCAGCAAACATCCATGGCACCACCTGGTGTATTCTCAGAGAAATCCCAAGAAGGGATTTTTCATCTTAACCTTGATAAATGCTGTGCTGGTACCAACTCCTTTGCATTATACACAATTTCGAGAAGGTATCAGCCTGGGAGCACTGTTTGAAACATAAGCCCTCTGAGATATGCAGGTGATGGAAGTTAGCTGAAGACTGCTGGGTAACAAACTCAAAAAGAGAGGGAAGAGAGAAAGGCCTCAGTTCCACAGACTGCTAAAACTGATTCTGACTCCATGAAGTCATAAACGTAAAATCTCCTGGAGCTTGGAAAAGAGAGGGTGATGAAGAATCTCCCTGCTGTCTCAGCCAGCACCACTGCTCCTAAGGCATTGTTGTGCCTTGTTCCTAGCTGTGTGTGGCACAGCTTCCTCCTTGCTTTGCCTACCGCCTTTGCCAAAATTGGCATGCCTTTTCCCACAAGGATTTAACAACCTCCCAAATAGGGTCCAAAATATATTAATTGCTTTAACAGGTAATTATGATTCCTGCATTCCTGAAACACTACCAAAAGTGTTCTTTTGATGGCAAGTCCAAGCCTCCGATAACACACCCCCTAATAAATTTCTATGAATCCTGAGCTTTTTTGTGCTAGGTCCTAGTCCATTAAAACATCTTTTACAATCTTAATTACCCTGACTGGGACATCAGTCTGAGTCCAACCTGCTGCCTGCTCTTTTCCCTTTAGTTGGGTGGGAACCCATAGATTAAAGATGACAGCTCCTGCTTGCTCACATCATCAAAAAAGTCTGCAACTGGTCTGTAAAGACTGATTCCTGTGCAATAACCATGCAGTGATACTTCTTTGGACAGAACAGATATGATGGTATCAGAGTACTGAAATTAGCACACAGTCCATTTTCCATGGATCACCTATAACCTGATCTATTTAGGCTTTGTGTTGGTGGGGTATATGTATATATGCACATGTCTATACAGTATATATGTAAATTGAGCACTTTACTATAGCAGCACACCTAAGACCTTTCACTATGAGTAAGTCAGATACTACAGGTATTGTTAATGGGGTTTAATAGACTTTGTCATACTTCTGCAGTTGAAAAATCTAAATTTTAATACCTTTTATGTTGCTATAAAACTTTTACTAAACTTACCGCTAATTAGAGTTTGTATCCTTACAGTTTATTTCAACTGCAGAAATTACAGCATAATAATGTTTGCAGAGGTAAATCTGGGATAGCAGTTTTGACTCTATACATAATACAATCAACAGCAAAGGGCACGTTATCAACAGAAGAGTTTTTGTGAACTTACCCATTAAGCAAAACATCAGTTAAACCTCTCTGTTTTGAACATGTGTACACACTCTTTTCCATCACACACCAGCAAGGACCGATGTTTTGGACAGCTTGGCTACTTCCTTACTCACAAAAACCTTACATGAGAGGTATTCAATTTTAAGCCTCAAAAAGTTGATTGCCTTCTGTGTTTGAGACATGCATGTGTGTATATGCAGACATACATAAATACATATATATATAATGTATTTCTTTAAATAACTATTTTTTTATGAACAGATGAATTGGTGAATCAGGTCACTCAGATATTTGCCAGCATGAATATTTTTGGCGGGATTCTTAGGCTTGAAACCAAACAATAGTGCCTTGTTAGAACTCCAGCAGACACTGTATTGCAAACATTTGAATGAGTTTTTCCACATGTACAAGATTGAAATACTGTGTTGTGTTATAAAATGCAAAATTACAAAGGACGTAGTTGAAATGAACTTACCAATTTCTGAAGTATAGCATCCATTTTTCGTCCTCAAATTTTATTCCAGCTCCCATACTTAAAAAAAAAAAAAAAAAATACTGCAAGTGAGTCATTGGGAAAAGAGATGTTATAGAAAGAATAAAAAGAGAATTTTCCTGATGGATTCCTTAATCATGTACAATTCGCTGGTGAACAATAAAATACAGCGAACATTGCTGTAGAAATTAGGTCTTGACCTGAGCTGTTGAAAAATAGTTCAAAGCAAATTGAAAACATAAATGGATCTGTGGGGTTTTTTTCAAACAATATTTCAGAATAATGAAGACAAAGTCTGTGTCATACCAAAGGCTAACATTAAAATTAATGTTACCACCTCTATAAAAATAGATAAATTGCTCCACATCTAGAATGTTGTATATAATGTACAATAATGCCACAAGAGACTAACATACACCCCGCCCCCTCAGCCCCCTCTTTTCAGCTTAAATGATGTTTAGGTCATCATGACACCTGCCAACCAAATCAAAGAAATTCAGAGTTAAGATTGGCATTCTGTGCATTTTTTTTTGTGCTTGGGACTTCCGGAGTATGTATAGAAACTATGGGATGAGCTTAGCTGAACACTGCATTACATGTTGAACCTGATTTTAATCACTATTACACTTTCTTTTATAGTTCAACAGATCTACTTGGCTGAATTCTCCACTTACACTAGAGTACATCTGCATTTGCTCTCCTAACACTGCTGAATATCTCCAGTTTCAGTGGGCTGAAGCCAGAATTTGATTCATAGAACTTATTTGGATTATACCTTATTTGAAACAAGAGCATAAGCAGAACTACATCTATAGTCTCTGTGCTTCCAACGTGTCAGAAAACAAAATCGGTGTTTCTGCTGCATGAATATAGCTACTATTTCAACCAAACAGCTAGATGAATTGGTAGTGGGGGTTTTGTGGAGTTTTTTTCCTTCTCCCCCCCCCCCCCCCCCCCAAAAGCTGTTACTTTTAAATGAAACTAACATTTATGAAAGGCGGTAGGTTCATAGTATGGGATCAAAATAGGACTCAAATTTAACTCCATCCTATAGGTAGAGAGAAGGTAGCAGCGCTGCCCTCCCCACAGACTCTGCTCTGAATTACATTTCATTGCGTGCTAATTTGCTGTATTTTTACACCCACATTAATGTTCATAGTGGGTGAAAAGTAGAAACATGTTTTTAATGAGAATTATTCTAATAAATGGTATCCTTTCCAGTGGATTTAACCATGGGTCTGCAAAGGTCAAGTACTACTGTAATGCTTCACTTTACCTAGCAACATCATTTCTGATTCCTGCGTATATACCAGACTCAGGCTGGCATCTAAGTACTCAATCCACCCATCACTTTGCAGGTGCTTCAGCACCCAGCATCTCTTTATTTCAGTCATGAAAACACTTGCCTACAGAGCAATCACTCATTCTTAGACTGACATTGCTGCATCAAGCAGTTTATATTAGCCAATGCTGTAATGACATTTCTTACACTTGTATTTAAGGCATTTCTTTTCTGGAACTTGTGAGGCATAGAGAGGACTAAGCTGGGTGCTTAAATTATTACACTGTCCTCTAAATACTCATCTTTCCAAAATGTCTTAAACAATATTTTAATCAATACATAAATAAGCCAGTTTCAATTGCAAGAAAATTCCCATGGACACTGGCTACTACCTCTGTGCAACAGCTTATTTTCAAAGCTGAATATGCTGGTGGCTTAGAGAATAATACTCTAGAAAACACACAATCTGCATTTATTTAGCATTTTGCTACATTTCCTGGTTTTATGTAGTTTAATAGTAAGAGATACAAAATAAAGCATCTTGCACGTATGTGTCCCAGATATCATATTATCTAGCAGAGCCTAGAGTCGCAAGATCTGGCAAAGTTCGCATTGGGAACCAGAGCTACCTATCCTGGGTCAGTGTCAGTCATTGTGATGAGTCATTGTGTGGCTCAGCACGTTATTCTTTGCAAGGAATTTAGCCTTTTGCTAACCCTTTCAAAAGCAAACCCCAACCTTCCCTTAAAAACAGAATCAGAAAACTAATACACCATACAATTGAGAGAGCAAACTGGAGGCTTGTGATTTTATGGAATAAGAAAATATTTATTGTGAACTTATTGCTGGTTATTTCCATCTGCAGCTATTAGACATAAGGAGAGTAGACTGTAAATGGAACTGAAGCTATGTCCTTGATTTAAATGGAAAGGGAATGGGGCCAATTATAGCTGAAGATGTCATCACAAATAGCTTTGAAGGATGAGAAAGGGGTTTGAATATGACCCCCCCCCAATAAAAACCCAAACCAAACGGATATGGCCAACAGCTGTCCATCCATTACACATAACAGGCAAGTCACTTGGGTTTATGCACTAGCAGAGATGCACAGGCAAGAGCACACTGACTCACATTCTTTGCCTCTACAAGGGCAATGGATCCAGGCTCTTACTCCCCTCTCACGCTCATTTTATTTCATCTGCAGCTTCCCTGATTTCTATTGGAAAATACAAGTTGAATTAGGTGCCTTCAGTGCTACTGATGAGCTGACTACACCTGTAAAAGTTTTCTGCTTGCCCCATACCCAAATGAAAAGCAAGATCAGGCTCTCCATTGGAATAATCAAAATTGGAACAGGAAAGAAGGACTGGGCTTATGGTAAAGCTTTTAAAATACAAGCTGCCTTTAAGTCCTATTGAACTCTATTTCTGAATGCCAGCATCTTATTGTATGAAAGCAGTCTGCATCCAAAACAAGGGCAGTCAAGTAGAAAACAGGCCTTTTGTAGGGTGTTCCCTGCTGTCCCCCTTGTTCTTTTACACATGTTTCTCTATTACTGGACATCTTTTCTTTCTCTCCCCGTGAATTTTTTTGGTTTTATTCTTGTATTACCCCCTTCTCTTTTCTTTTCTTGTACAACGCCACAGCTGTTCTTGTCCCACTAGTGGCTCTGGCCCTTGTGTCTGTATATTTCTTCTCTTTTCTAGTACGAAGAGTGGTAAGTTTTAACAGGCACAACTAGACTGTTTATTCATCCTGTTTCTCTCTGCTTTTACAGAACTAGAGGCGGCAGGAAACAAAACAGAGGGCTTTTGTCATGTGCATCATTCAGTCAGCCACTCCTACAAGATTCTGTATGGAGGGTTTGATAGACAAGTCCTGGAAATACTGGTCTAACTATTGAAGGGAGAGGTAGTGCTGCAATACAGACTTGTCATCTAGTGGCACCTGAAATGTTTTTTAGCTGGTACATTCTATTTAGCTGGTATGGACCCACAGGGACCCATCTGAGCTATTTTTATATATATTTCAGGCAATTAATCTAACACAACTTTCTGAGATTAATGTTTGTAAAAATGTTCATGACTTGGGCTTTTACTCAGGCTACCCAAAGCACACAATGCTAAACCGAAAACCGTAATGATTGCTGCGAGCATTCTTCATTGAAACTCTCTTCCATTGCAGCTAAGAATCATATCTGTCCTCTATTAATAATTAAGCCACTACTGAAATTCTCAAGGTGAGGATCCAGCAGCAGGCAAGCCAGCATCAGGTGGGCAAAGGTATTTGTACCATTACAGTGACAGAGATAAATCTTTGTTTGAAATATTAATTTGAAAAGGATCACAGTGCAATAGATTCACACTGACTCAGCCCATATTTTAATAGATTTATCCCAACAGTAACAAGTGCCAGAAGGAAAGGGAAAACATAAACCAAGCAATTTTAAAAATAAATAAGAATTTGATTTTTTAATAGCACTAAAAGGCTTTAAATTCACACATTGCTGCCCTTCTCCACCTTCAGTACTGCTGAGTTCACAGAACTCCCTTATACAAACTTTAAGCATACGATGAATATTTAAAAAAAAAAATCTACAGGGAATAATGTTTGTTCTGTCAGCTTTTCACGGATTGTTTTGTGGCATCTACAAATAATGAATGATTAGAGAACAAACACAAAAAATAATTGACTTTAAGGCATAAACAGCTGCACTTAATTCTGGAGGAGTGCCCAGAATAGTTGCTTTGAAATCCCTCTGCTTTTTCCCGATAAATATGTTACAGAATCATGAAACAAAGCCTGCAAACAAATTATGACTACTTATCTCTTATGTGTCATTCTCTTTTGCATGCTTTATTCTGCCCTGTTAGTTTGGCATTGTTGCCTAGGTGCAGTACTGTATCATTTGTTTTTATGAAGTAATTACGGTTGGAAATAAGTTTTTGTAAACCTGATTTACATCCTTCCAAAATCCTCATAAATTCATAACAGCCTAAACATGTCTGATTTAGCTCTGGGGCCACAGAAGGCATTTTCTACCACATTTGATTTGGACAGTAAGTCACTGATCTGATAACCCAGTTATACCAAATTATATATCCTTTGACAAAAATCCAAGTGGCCCTCAGATTCCTTGCCTCATTTGTTCATATACTTGAGGCTTTCATTCAAGCTGCTATGTTGGAAGAATAACTCATTCTGTCTATTTTTTCACAGGCTTTTTTAAGAGCTGAGAAAGGAGAAAACTTCAGATCTAATATATTGCTACAGTTTTCTACTGTAAACTTTTACTAAAATGAAATTAGATGATACAAGCAAAGGTCAAAATTGAAATGGAGTCAATAAAAATCAGTGGATTCACAGGGATCCTGAACTGAATCACCATCTAGCTGATTCACCAAATTAATACAGCCAGTCACCAAATAATATGGTTATACAGCACAGTCAGTTCTTACAAATGTGCAAATATTCTCCTATAGAATTTAAGGAGGCATTGTTCATTGAAACTTAAATCCCAATTACAGCATCCTACTTAAAACAAAGTAATCAGTCCAACCAGTTGAATCTTTTTGAATAAAAGGCATCCTGTTTTATATCTGAGCCCTCCAAGGATGCATAAAGTCCTGAAGTTCCCACACATTTAGCAGCTAGCTGTTTTGTAGTTGTCTGGCATACTGAATTTTGATACAATATCTGTCATAATCATGTTCATTTTAATGACACTTTCTCTGCTGTTGAGATGACCACATTATTTCTTTTAGGTTTATGTATAAGGAAAAAGAAAAATTACCATGGCAAGCTTGAGGCAATGGGAAGAAGGTAATGCACACTGGGCTCACCCATAACACACCAAGTCTCATGCTCATGCTACCTTAACCTTGCCATCACAAAAAGACTGGCAAATATATCAAAGAATATTTACACATCTGCCTGTGAGAGTTTTATTTCAGCAGTCACCATAAAAAGTAGAATCTTCTAAAATGTAATTGTATAGCACTTGGGGAGCCACTCTTCTTATTGTCATGTAAAGGTAGTTAACAAATGTTGGATTAGATAAAAAGCCAAAGAAAACCACTTGGCATTCTTCACTGAGGTTGAGGTCCCACTTCAACCATTTTACAACAGCCAATAATCTAAGTGTTGTTCAGTCAAAGAACTAGCAAGTCTTTTTATTAAAACCACACTTAGTCAGAATTCACGATTAGAGCATTTCAGTGACAAGAGCAAAAGTCAGCATGGTGACATCAGGATACAAATCATTGTTCTTATATGAACAGCACTGATGGTAAAACTAACAGCTTGTGGTAGATACCTCCAGTAAACCTTAGCAAACCCCTTGCAAGGAGGGAAAATGGTAGACCAAAATGGGTAAATTAGGGTCAAACATCTGCCTTGTTTCAAAGTCCAATATTATCAGTGCATTTTCTGTATTCCTTAAAGGTCTTGTTTTTAATTCTAAATGCCCTCATGTCTTGGACTGTATGAACAACACTTAGAATTTAACTGAACTCCTCATATGTTTAAAATTATAAAAATCCTTACGTTTTAATGTTCCTGGAAGCTCACATGCATCCTAACCACTGAGCATGCAGCAGACATCTTAAATATAGAGATTTAATCTAAAACCAGACTGAGTCAAAATCAAAACCAATCTAAACAAAACTAATATCTAACCAGCATAATCCACTGAATGCAAAAGGACTTGAAAATCAGCCCATATAATTTCAATATTCTCCATGCTTTAAACTGGATCTACCCAAAGCCCCCCGATGTTAAAAAACCAATCAAATCTCTCTCAAAGCACTTCACTAGCACATGCTGCAAAAATACTTGGAGCCAGAAGTCCATTACATTGCAGATAGAGTTAGTCAAAATTCTAGACAGAAAGATTTTCCACAAGAGAGTAAATTAAAAAATTTTGGAATTGTGCAAGGGTTTGTCATGAATCATATTGGCAAGTAACCAAACCTTTTTGCTAAGAAAAGTTCAGTCTTCTGATATTTAAGTAAGAATTAAAATATTTTGTGTATTATGATTACTACTACAGTATTGAAGCATTATTATTACATCTTATAACTGTATGCAGTTTTAAAAGTTGAATCAGACAGTATTGTTTTGATGTTGCTGAAACATTTTGATACGACTGAATGAAAATATAATTTCAATTTATCCCAAAATAAAATTTCAGGTTTTGCACTACAATGTTTTTCTTTCACTTTCTTGTTCAGAAGAGGAATTCTACTTTCCAACTACTTTTTTTGGTGGGGGGAAATAATGGTAAATCCTCTGAAAGCAGGGAAGGAGAGTGGTGGGGGGTGACTTTGTCAAAATCTTCCAATATCTGTAAGTTATTATGGCAAATATTACTTACTTTCCTATTTTCAATTATGCCATCACACTCCATGCAATTTTTTATTTTTCACATTAGGGGTTTCCAAGCTAGGATTCTGTACGTGAAGGGAGGCAATGTAAAGTATAAAGAAGCAAATGTCAAGGTGATCTGGTTCAATAAATTATACACCTTCTCCCTAAAAACCTTGTCTTACCTGAGTAAATCACCACAGCACTACTGCTCGAGGAGATGTGCATGGTCGGCACATTCAGTTAAGACAAAGGGAGACTTCAGCAATCTTACTGATAACGCTGACACCTAGTTGAAAGGCCACTCCTGCCTCTGGCAGTTTGGATCTGAGACATGGAGCTCCTTTCCTCTCAGCAGCAGTGGCCCTCTCCTCTCTTGTTCCCATACAGACACCTTCACCAGCTTCAATTCAAAATGATGACCCCTGCAGTAATCAGTTTCAGGTGATAAGGTGCTACCCCTTTCAGATGAAGTAGTTCTTGGCTTCCTACAAAATTAATTCCACTTTGCTTATACCATAGAATCACAGAATCATTTCGGATGGAAAAGACCTTCAAGATCATCGAGTCCAACCATTAACCATGCCCCCTAAACCATGCCCTGGAGTACCCTGTCCATGGACATACTTCCAGCATGTATGCGCAACAAGAAGAAAAACTTATATATAAGCACTTCATTTTTTAATATAATTACTTTATAATAATAGTCCAGTTGCAAGCTTAGTAATACCAGTGTTTTTAACTGGGCTACTTACTAATTCCTATCTTTGAACTTCCTCTCAGAGATGGAAACATGGAGTAGCTTCTCATTTACACCAAGTCATGGTTCTCAGAGAGAGACAAAAAAGCCTAAGCCACAACACTGTATCAATGGAGACAAGCAAGATTTGCCTCTGGCCACCCTTTTGTTGAGAAGCACTGGACATTTTTGGAATATTGCTACACGTTATCTTTGACTGTTGTTCACCACTGTTAGTTGAAATTTTAAGAATACTCTGAACAAAAATACATTTGGAAACAATACCATCTGCAGCTTTAACCTATCTGTGCTGATTGTGGACAGTGTTTTGGTTTGTGAGACAATACAACATGACATAAAACCTTATGAGGTATGAGCTAAAATCTTACAGTTTTGGCTAACTGAAGAATCATAAGGCACCCCAGCTAGGATTTTTCTGAATGGATACTTAAATTTTATTTAAATTCTGAAGACTCCCAGAGATAGGAAAATAGGCTGGTCATTAGCTAGAGAAAAGAGTTGGGTAAGTATGTAGGTAGCACACAGCATTATTTTTCCACTGAAAGAGAATAAATTAGGTTAGCTTGCACTTTCTCTGGCTTCCAGACAACGTGTTCTACAAGAAAACTGAGGATAATTTGTCTAGAATGTATTATTTGTATACAATTATGATGTATTAAAATAGTAATGTTGTTATGGTCTAAGGATCTAAACAAAGAAGGTATGTAGGGAGATTTAATATCTTTTTATTAGACTGACATTTTTAGAAGAAAACAGACAAGATTTCAGGAACCCAAGACCATCTCCAATGATCTGAGGAACTGTATGCCAAAATGTCTGTCTGTTTTTCCCCTAACTATATCAGTTAGGCAAATAAAAGATATTAACCTTCCTCATAAACCTTGCTTCACTTAAAATAGTGAAAAATTGTGCTCACATGGGTTTATGCTTGGATATGGAAATGGCAAGAACAGAGAGAAGAAATAAGGTTAAGAGCAGGGAGATTTTTCAAACAATTTATGCTAATATCCTCCTAACTTGCAACATGACCTTCCAGCAAAGTTGTATTATTTTCAGTGAAACAAAATTACTCATGTGGAGACTAAGCAAATTCAGAGACTTGCTTTTTTCAAACTGGCTTTGTATTTTATGCCTGTAAAAGATTTCAATTACCCTTTAAGTGAAAACAGCTGCTTTAAGGGCACAGTGTATCATCTAACCAGTCCTGTCAATAATACTTAGGCAATTATGCAAAATTATTATTTATTCTTGTTAAGCGATGAGGATGTACATAACAGCTTCCTTTGAAGGAAGGAAAGCAGCACAGTACTTGCCTACTTAGCCAAGTACAGACTCTGCTCTTCCAAGAATCACCAACATGTATAATTTCAAGGTATTTTAGTTATTGCGAACGCTTTGGTAAGTTATGTTCCCAGGATTGCATAGGGAATATTATCCTGACCTTGCAAGGACATCTAAAGTGCTTGCAATGATGGAGTATCTTAGAATAAGACTGACTAGACACTTAACAGGCGTGGCTGCCTTGCAACTGTGTGTCCTGTAAAATGCATGCGCTTTCATTGCTATGATGTTTGACACATCATACCAGGAACAATCAACTCTTCAGGCTCACGTCTAAACTACAGACCTGATGTCCAGCTGAGAGGGAGACAGGCTGCAGCAGATAGCCCTGTTTCTCTAAACAAGGAAAAAGTACATGCACATGGATTCATCTCCCAGAAATGGAGGAGAATGGGAAAGCCTATTTACTTATTGTCTACTTTGAGAGACCTTAAAGAGACAGAGAAAAGAGAGATACATCAACTTGGATGTTCACAATATTAAATACTGGATACTTCAGAGTACTCTTCACCATTTCTGTGCTACAAGCAGAGATGAATGTATAGCAGAATATTTTAAAATCACCCTCAAATACAGATCAGTGGTGAAGTTTAAGCATCAACACATTTCTAGAAGCAAGAACTCTACGATCTGGTCTGATTTTGCATTTACAATAAATACAATGTAAGTGGCCTCAATAGGAACCATGAAGAAGGAAAGATTAAGGCTTGGTGTATGTTGCTGTATGCTACAACTGTCAGACAATGTATACATGGCTGGATTTTAAAGCATTAAGGCTTGGCTGGCTTGGGGCCAAAAAGCCACACTGCTTGGCTCTAGCTGATATTTGTTGAAGACAGAATCCAGAATGCACATAGAAATGTCAGCACTATTTTTTCTTCAGTGTCTGTGCATCTGGCTTCATTTGACTGATGTTTAAAAAAAAAAAAAAAAAGCAAACCCATTTTTCCTTCTTTAAATGGAGAAAATGTATCAGGCCAGCAGTTTGCAGTGCTTGCATTAATTAAACAATTTTAAGAAGAGCTTTACTATAAATAGCATTGCTGAAATAATCTGACTTAGTTGTCACCCACATAATAAGGATGTTCCTATTTCTGTTTTTTTCCAGACATCTAAACTGCTGCCAACTCTTTTTTATTCATTTTTAAATACTGATGAAAAGAGGAAAAGAAAAAGGTTGTCTTAGATGAACATCAGCGACAACATCACTACGTCCTATTAGAAAATGATTAAATCAGAGGATTTGCAGATAGTTTAAGTAGGGTGGAACACAGGGTAATTCTAGTTCTCCTGCAGTCAAATCTTGAGTCTCACCAAACCTTCAATGGACTCCAATCAAGGCCACCTGACTTGGCCCCTTCTGAGCTCCCCCAGAAAACTCCAGTCCTGTCAGTTCAGAAGTCTTCCACTGAATGCCCATCTTTAGCATCTACCTGACCAGCAGCACTTGCCTGTACCTCCCTCATTATCTGCAAAATGAAGTCAGTATTTAAAGACCCTCCCTTAATCCAGCATTAACAATATAGCGCTGATTTTCAATCCGGCTTCTTAACAAGCCTTCTGAAAGAGCTGCCAGTCCTTCTAATCCAACAGTTAGGCCTGTCAAAACATGGTAGCTTTGGACCATAAGTCCCCTGTCATGCACCTACATGGGCTCATTTGGCTGGGAAGGAGGACCAAGTCTTTCTAATCGACAAAAAGGGGGAGGAAGAGAAATCCCACAAACACCAATCACTGAAACCCACACAAGTGAAAAAATTCAAGCTGATCTAGGAGCAAGCACCAAATGGAGCTATTGACATAAAAGAATCACCCAGAATGAGATCACACTGCATTGTGAACTTGTCGTAGGCATGATGGTTGAATAGTGTGTTTTTGAGCTATACCTGAGGCTGGGTTTGTATGTGTCAGTGCAAGAGACTGAAAGAGCAAAGGCCACAAATCAAGCATAAATACTGAAAATAAACTTTTTTTTTTCCTCCATCTTTCAAGAATCTCTGAAAATGGCTGGAGAAAAAAAAAAAAAAGCTGGGGGAAAAGGCAGAAAGATATTAGAATTAGGGAAAAGAGCCCTGAGGTGGGCGCACAGACTACATATGGGATTGTGAAATTCTGGTTTGTAGCAGCGCAGATTATTCCTGATGGGCACACAAATAGTGTGTATTATAAATTATATGGGATGGAAGGGTTTAAAGGCCCTGTCTGGGTCAGGGGTGACACGCTCATGAACACCACTGACCCCAGCCTTCATCTTAGAAGAACACTGCAGTTTCAGCAGTACAGCAGCCTCTCTCAGCTTTATAAAAAGCTCCTGTTGCTAAGTGCAGGCTTGCTGGCAGACATCTATATACACCATTTGCCAAAAGGTGTCTTTTCCTCTTTTGACTTATTCAAACTTCTGTAAATTAGCAGCTAAAAATGCCCTGCTTTTCACGGGTTTTAATTAAGATTGCTTTCTCCCTGCAGGAAGAGAAATATTGAAAATAGCCTGAAAAATGAGTCCCCTTGTTGCCAGGTGAGTTTCTCCAAACACACCCAGCCTTGCTAATGAAGTGAAACTCTTATCATCACTTCAGGTGGTAGCTAATTAGTATATTTTCTTAATTAAAATGCTTTTCCTATCGAGGTTTTCTTCAAGAAGGCCAAGGAGGGCATTTTGTTGCTATGACCACTGAAAATCAAAATGTCCTATTAGAGGAAAGGGACATCTGCTCTGGGATTCAAAACCTGCTAGAAACTTGCTGAGAACAATGCGTGCAAGTCTGCAACAGCAACCAAATTAATTCAAATACCAAATAAGAGCTTCAAGACCAAAGGGTTTAAACTACAGAGGGCTAGAACCTCAGCTCATAAACCAATCCACAGGAGAGGTGCCACTCAAACTATGTGTTATGTATATATTATCACATATATAAAACTATACATCAAAGTGATGTGTAAGTTCAGCGTCGTTTACTTTAATTTTTGCTTAAAAATAATTTTAACCCCCCGAAACTTTCTCTCCACTTCTTTTAACATCTACAGATCTTTAAATAATAAACTGTTCTAAACTGATTTCATGACTCTGTAATTAGCACGTTACCAGAGCTCTCATAAATGTTGTCTTTAAAAATCCAAATGGTTTGTTTTGGCAGCTGGGGTGTGTGCTTGACTAGCCTGTTTGGCAGCTGAGTTTTACTGATCACAGTTATTGGTGAAGACTTTTAACAGAATGCATTTAAAGACTGGGAAAGGGTCTCATTTGAGGGCCACTGAATTAAGGGCTGAAAGAACATGGGTTTTGTATATTTTTACTGCATTCAGCTTCTGGATCTTCAGTGACACCCCCCACACCCTATTTCTCCCTGGAATAAATGTGTACAGAGCTATTCTCAAACTTTCAGCTGAGCACAAAAAAAAAAAAAAAAAAAAAAAGAACTCCAGCATTTTGAATCATTTGTAGGAAGAAATGTAACAGCTTTTCCCCTTTTTCTCATTTTCCTGTCAATGGTGTTCAGATACCATAGAAACTCAAGTCTTTCAAATGCTTCAAGTTACTTGAAAGTACCTTGAAAGTGTCTCATTCTGCTTTTACCAAGTTTGACTCTCCCTCTGATTCCCACAGAATGGGAAGTAGGAGAATGCCACTCTGCTTCCATCTGTCTCATTGTATCTGAGAGTGCAGAAAGGAGCTGTCACACCTGCAGCTCTCCATCACAGCACTGAGCTGGGGTCACAGCTGCCTTTCACCTATTAAAGATAATTCTAGGCTTTGCCTGCAGTGTGGAGTGTTTCCTTCCCCTTTCTTTTTAGGTGTAATGTATAACCTTGTCAAAGAGCTAAATATACTGCAAGTTCTCACAAGAAACAGAGAAGTGTCAGGGACTGAATACTTTCACACTGACTTTATAATAAGTTTCTGTTGTGTTTTGTTGGTTTTTTTTTTTTTAATAACAATTTGATGGCTTGCAGAAGCAGTTAATTTTCCCCTCTGGTGCAGTAGCTCAGGGTTGTGAATCAATTTGTTCTTGCACAGACATAGGTGAAATCCTGGCCCTACTGAAAAATCGTAGTCCAATGGGAGTTTGTGACTGACATCTTGGGAGGGCAGAAGCTATGGCTTCCCTTGAATGTTAAAAGATGAGGGGATTTGGTTAAACTCCAAATGTGTAAAAAACCTTACAGGTCATGGAAGAATTGCTGACTTGACCAAAGGTGGGAAAGGACTGTTGAAAAGTGAAGTATCTTCAAGATAGGAATTCCAAATTTCCAGGGAGAAATTAATAGTTCTGTTATAGAGTAAGAAGTAAAATATTTGTTAGAAGGCAATATTTTGGTTAAAAAAAAAAAAAAAAGAGAAAGTTACTCATTTAAACAAAACATAAACAAAGGTGCAACCAAGACCCTGACCAACTGCATGTCTTTCACCTTTAGTCCTGGCAGAATGATGGTGATTTTTAACAAGAGGAATTAAAAGACTTGTAAGCTGAGCCTCCCAGCCTCTCAGGCCTGTAGTAGGAAGTCTTGGAAATAACAAGAGGCCTGAGTCAGCCCTTCAGGCTCCCTGCAGCAGAGCTGGGAAGCTCTGCGTCCCACGACAGAGACATAGCTTGCAACAATGATACCCAGGTCCTTCCGTGATGATGTGCCAAACTACACTTCTCTTCTTCAAATTAGGGGTTACAAATTTGCAATTGAAACATACAGCCAGATGTGTCTCCTGAATCAGCGCGGAATGACTGAAAGCAGGCTATGCCTCTTCAGCATGGGAAAGAGACAACATTGAAGGATATAAGAAGTCTATAAAATCCTGCTCCGCACAGTGAAGGGTGGATAAGAATTGCCTGTTTCAAGTATCTATTCCAGGGCCAGAGCCAGTGGTCAACAAGTGAACCTATTCAGACCCATGTTCAAAACAAAGGAAAAGATGGGTAGTAGAGAGAAAAAAAAGCAATTCTTTAAAGTTAAGGTCAACCCTCACATTCCTTTTAAGAAGACACATCTCATTTATTATAGAAGCCTTCTATTTCCCAAGTTCAGTTCCTTCCTCCTCCTCTCTGCTTCATTATCTTCCCACATAATTCTGCAATATAATCCTGCCACAGTGTTCCAAAGAATTTGCAATTGAACTAAATAGTCATACATAAGGTACTCTCTGCTACTTGTTTGATACATCTGTGCTGTACAACAGCAGCCATCCCTAGAAGAGGGTTTCAGAATTGCCTGTGATAACAGTAGTAAGGAACTGGCTCGCCTCTGAACTTACAACAAAGCACGCAACAGATGAGTGAAGGAGTACATAAGGATACATGCTGAATGACAAGCATGTATACGCTTGATACCACCTGTTGTGCGGAAGCAAATATATCTCCTAAAGCTCTGTGCTGCTCCAAGCCCTAAGCACAGTAGGAGTGTTTCAGTTCAAGGGTAGACACCTCCTGCTCTGCATCAGTTTTGTGATCCTGCAGGCACTCCTGAGCACCTTAGTACTGTGGTTGCTGTGACATCTTGGTCACTCAGCCACAGAGAAGCAGCATGGCAGGTGGATAGAGCCCAGGACATCCAGCCTACGTAACCAAAAGGGTGCACAGAGATGCACAGGCCCCCAAATAATATGGTGATCAGTTGGCTTTGTGCATTCCAGACCCCTCTCTTTTGTCAGTGTGCACCTTGCGCAAGAAGCCACGCTAAACAAGCTGCTGACTAGGTCAGGGCCTCTGGTACTAATCTTCCATTAATAAATAAATTATTGCTTACCAGGAGAGGGGTCCTTATTAATGGAAGATGCAGAAAGATCTAGATCTAGACCCCTCCTAGGAATACTAGAAACTGGGAGGGGAGCGTCTGCCTCTCACAAATGTCCATCACGCGATACTACGGTCTGTGCTCGTATCGACATGACCGTGAAAGACTTCAGTGCTGTCTCCTTGGCATCCCTGCTGCTGCCCTGTTAGACAGGACTTACCTGAAAAAATTGTTGGTCTGCTTTGTTTTCCTCAACACATACAAAGAGCAGAGGTAGGCCTGGGTCTGGGCCTAGCATCAGATGTGTCCTTGAGTGACCCATCTTGCCTGCACAACTAGTGACCGTACATTCCTGCCAATGCAAACAGCATATCACTTCTCAGAAGCTGCTTCTCACCACCTGCAAGTCCACCAGCTCCTCTGGATTTGGCCCTTCTCGGCTCGTGGACACTACACTGGTTATGACACTACACTAATACCACTTCCCATCTGCTCAGGGGAATCTCCAACCAGTTCCATGTCCCTGTATAATCTGATCTTGGTTTGGATAAGTTATGGATCTTGTTCAAAACCATGCTAATCAGTACATTTACACACATCATTCAAATATGTGCCAGGCCTTAAATTTCTATCTGTAAGGAGAGGGTTTTTCAAGGTGTTTAAAGGGCACTATGGAAAGCTCATTCACTAAGTTCTTTAGGACTATTTGAAAAATTCTATATGTAGAGTCAGAAGTGAGAAATATTTTTAAAAACTCCAGTGGAATTCAGGTACGGTAGGCCCCCCCACCTAAAATGAGTACACTTAAATGTAGTTGATGCCTTTCTAAATCTCTTAACAGAAAAAGCCAAAAGCATTATGCAAAAAGATATAAAGGAAAAACTGTAATATTGCTAGTAACTAGTAGTGCATATTTGTATAAAAATTGCATGCTATTACCTGGCATTTCTTAAATACAGACTAAGGATGACACTATGCAACAAATGCACACACACAAAAAAGTGCATATCAGAATCTAAAACTTCCCTGTTAGAGTGTGTAATTTCGAACTTCACCACAGGAAGATTTTTTCTAGAGGAACTCCAAGGTGTCCACTAGGGTGCTTTGATTTTAACATGATCAGTGTTTGAAATGAAAAGCACATTATTCTGTTTTCTTCCTGATGGAAGAGAATTATATTTAAAAGTGTGGCTTTTATGTCCATATTTGAAATAAACGAAGTCAGCATTTATCAGGAATCCTAGAGATACTTCTCACACAAAATCTGAAGCCACAACTTACAGACGATACATCTGTTAATTGCAAGTTCTATTTTTGACAGATGTTCGATATGTAATAATGATCTGCTGCTTTGACTAATCCAGCCAAATCAACAGCTTTAGACAGAATTCAAAGGCTATTCCAGGGAACTCCGCCAACATTTATGTCACTGGATTTAAAAAAAAAAAACAACAAAAGCCTGTCTCCCATCCTCATAATTCTAAGCGTAGAGAAAGTAAAACATGAATTGTCACACTCTTTCCATAATCAAGCTGACCAGAGCTACATTAAATAAATAAATAAATGGACAAAATATGGCTAATGTTATTGCCCATGGGTTCAATATTTACCAGTTTATGTACCATCTGAGCTGTTTCCTGTAATCAGCCAGGCACATGGCACTTTCATTCTCAAGAGACATTATCACCATGACAACTTTATCAGAATAAATTATGAAACACAACACTTGGGGCACGCAGAATTTGGGCACGGGTTTGGAATATTATCTTGTTAGTTACTCTTTTACCAACACTTTAAGTGCCCACTGGAGAGGAGGAAATTAAAAAAAACCCTACAAACCATGACTATTGAAATAACAATAAAAAATGTAAAAACTTTACAAAGAGAAAAGGAATAAAGTCATTAGGCTGAAAAATGGGCAATCAAAGGAGCTATTGCGCTCGGCAGATGGAAAAGCAGCAGGTGCCATAGTGCGATGGGACTTTGCTTCCCATCATGCACACTCTACAATGATGCAGGCTGACAGGGAAGGGAATTAATGTGTCGGAGCAGGTACTTTCTGTCCATTAGCTGATTCTCAATACATCTACACAGACTGCTACCTCTAGCTCTTTGATAAAATGACTAACAATCCTTTGTTCAAAAAGTTGTATGAAAAAGGACAACATTGTGTGACCTGCCTGTCACTGTCCCAGATTAACAGAGTATAAGTGACCAAGTAAACATTTCTGCACCTCAAACTGGGATTAGAGATTTCAGCCTATGAATAAATTATTTGAATGCAGATGTTTAGAATACATTAAGGTAAAGCATATTGGACAGGCTCCACTGGGGGAAAATACTGATGAACAGAATTTTGAAGCCCATATTAACTCTGGCAAACAACAAAAGCACCGTGCAAAGCACGATAACACACCCACACCTATGCTTTATCTGGGAAAATCCATTGTTACATGAAGGACAATTTATGTACTATAAACTCCTTTACTCTGGTGGCCCATAATACATCACTATAGTCTAGTCAGTTTGCATTCCTCATTTCCATCACAAATGACAAAGAATATGACCATAAAAATAAAAACCAAATCAACACAGATAGTCTTAAGAGGTTTCAATTTGTTCAAGTCAGTCAGTCCCCTTCACTGGCCATCTGTCCTTTTTGTTGCTAAGTTCAAGGATGTCTAGAATGATAAATACAAGAATTACTTCTGGCAGCAGTACAATGACACACTTCGAAGTCCTTGCTTCTGACACAGCATTTCCAAAGAGGCAAATGTTGATGGAAGTACCAGGCTTGCCCTGACAGGAACAAACTGCAAATTTATTTCCACAAACAAAAGGAATCTCTAAGATGGCCCCATTAGTATTTTTCAGTGACTACAAGAATAAATATTGAAGTATGTAACTCTCTGGTATTTTATATGAATTTGGCACAATCATATGCCAGGTTTCTGTCTGACACCAAGGTGGAAGGTTTCCATGCATCAAAATATTTTCTTTTAGAACTTATAGCAGTCTTTGAGTACACTGTGCTTTGAAAATGTTTTATTTCTCAATATGATAAGCAAGCAAAACATTAATGATGTCAGAACCCTGCTGCTATTTCCAATTGCTTACGTTACATTTTTCTTTGTAATGATCACAATTTAAAAAAAAACAAACCAAATAGATAGAAAAGGCAAATCACTGGTCAACAATAGAAAATGTGGAAAATTCATGCAGGTTAGACAATATATCTTTTACTCTCAAGCTGCTATTGTGTAAAGAACCAACAGCAGCTGTAGTTAAAATGGAGTGTCAATTTTTATTTTAATTCCTTGGATTTTTAAGATGTTTTTTATAAACATATATTTAGCGTTCTTCCCTGTCCCCCCCCCCCATTCTGTTGTTTGTGATATATCATTACACCCTAGAGCTAAGAATTATCTTCTTTTAATTATTTCAGTTTCTCAAAAAGTAAGGACTATTATTTTCTGAAAACATCTTTCAGAATCCTCTCAGTTTATTGGATTCATAGTTACAGTAAATAATGTGATATCATTTACAGGCATATTTTACTCTTTAGAAGAGAACCAGCAGAAGACCCAGTAGGCACGCTTAGGCCTTTCAAAACAATCTATTAGACACGTGCAATAGCCACTTTTTAAGCAAGGACTTCGAACTGTAATGTGGCCTTTTTTTAAAAAAAAAAAAATTTAAAATTTGGTTTAGGATATCAAAAGACCAACACAAATGGTCCATTTGTTTTGCACTGATAACACAGGATATGACTTTAGGGAAGTTTTAAATGAATAAAGCATAAGCAGGACTATCCAAAGTATTATTCTAGACATTTGGGGTACAGCCAGGGCAACCTTCACACCTGACTTGTTTTAGTGGCATTTGAGATCCAACAGAAGAATAAGAATTAACACTGACATAGAACATAGTCAGATGGGTCATGGCAATTCAAGGAACTAGCAGACACATGATTAGAGACTGTTTCTGCCTCAAGTAAATCTATGCATTTAAAAGGAAGGCATGAGAAGCAGATGAGACCAGAGAGAAAAATAAATATCACAGAAATGTGAAAGACTCTTACCTAAAAGCTTAGGCACAAAGTTAAATCTCAATATGCTTTTACATCAGCTGTTAAAGCAAAAGATCCCCGGCCATCCAAATCTTGGAAATACCCCCAAACATACTGTATCAAATTTAACCCACTCAGGTGCCTCCGATTAATCTGATAATGTTTCAACTGTGCAAGGCACTGCTGTACTAATATTTATGGTGTTAAACCAAAGAGCCCCATGTTTTCCCAGAGTCCTAAGGGACATGCCTCAAAGCCTAAACATGATATACTTATTTCTATACATTCTACTTCTAGCAGCTGTCATTTAAATTTAAATTACTGGATAAATTTCCAATCATGACCTATAAGAAATATTTCTAGTAGCATTTGGCATGATTGATTTGAGTTCTATAGCACTACTTTCTCACAGGGATTATCCATTTTGCAGCCTGCTTTGCTCTGCAGCAAGATGGAATGATAGAGACCAAGAAGGAAGGATGCATACAAAATGCCTGCTAACCAGCAAGGCTAATGGGAGTATTTAATCCTAAACCTGTATCAGAGTTCGTTTTGTAGTTACACACAGTAGCAAACCAAAAAGAAATTGTAAAGATCTCTTCCTTAACTTGTGGGTTAAGAGGTTTTTGCAACTGCTTCTTTGACCATTAAAAAGCCAGTTAAGATGTACTCCACCTGCAAATGCTGCATGTTAGCAAACACAGTATTATGTTACTCCCAGCAGTTCAGGATGCAGT
This sequence comes from Harpia harpyja, assembly GCF_026419915.1. Taxonomy (NCBI): domain Eukaryota; kingdom Metazoa; phylum Chordata; class Aves; order Accipitriformes; family Accipitridae; genus Harpia; species Harpia harpyja. The sequence continues at coordinate 28,494,020 of NC_068953.1, forward strand.
AACATTAACGCTGACATATTTGTATGTAGCATGGCCTCCTCTCTATATGCTCGTTTACAATCTGATCACATGTCCACTTAAAAAAAAAAAAAATCTCTGTGAAATGGGTAAAATACTATTACTAAATGATATGCGTAATCATTCAGTGCTGTTACTACTGAAAGGTGATATTGCAGTGACATTGAGAAAATTGGATCTATTCTTCATACAATTATATAGCTACACTTTCACTCTAATGCCATTCTAATTGGAAAGGAGCACTGAAATGTGAAACTGGGTGCATTTCAATATCTAATTATCACTCAGTAACTCATTCTCAAAATAGTTTTCTGGAAAGACAATTGCCAAGAATGCTATTTTAATTCTGAAGTCTTCACTAGCATTCTTACAGAAAAAAATCTTTTATTCGCTATTTGTCTGTATTTCAGCTATGCCACTGAAAAAAAAGATGGACAATAAATATATACAAGTGTAATTTGGTCTTGCTCCAAAGGAAAAGCACTTGCATTTACCACTCTGCCAGTCAAATAATTGCAAGTGAGATATGCTTCCTGGGGCAAGAGCTCTAAAGGGTTAAGAGATAAAACCAAATTAAATTAAAAAAGCAATATAAAGGCAGCATTTTTTACATAAAACATTTGCTAGATACAACAATAAAAGAAGTAATTTGCCTTATTGTAGGTAAAATCAGCAGAAAATACGGTATAGAGCCATTACAGTGCTTTAACAAGGTTCTTTTCAATTGGTGTTTCTCCCTCAGGATTTAACGTGTTGACAATCAAATGCAATTTAATTTTGATAAAAGAATATCTCTGGGGGAATTTTGTAATGAAAATATTCTAAAGAACCAAACAAACATGAAATATGACAGTTCTGGGGCTGAATCTGGGTTTTATTTTTGAAAGAAATAGAAGCTTTTACACTGCAACACCATATTGACAAAAACAAAAAGATGCCCTGCCTGCTTGTGTAAATCACCAGCATTCACCTGCTAAAACCCTCCTTGTAACAAACACAGCAAGCAGCAGCCAGAGATAGGCGAGTCCCAAGATGCTGAAAGATCTGAAGAGCTCCATAGCTCTCTATTTTCAAGATTAGGCTAAAATTCCTATTTTTCCCTGCAAATTAAGTTTATTCTTCTTGCCTCCACATTCTCTCCTCAAAAGCACAATTCAATCTAGAAATAAAATTATTTTCATTACCTAATGAAAAGGCTGTATCAGGAGGGGACAGGAGGAACAACTCTGAGACATTAGGTTACCAACACCAGGCATTCCAAACACACTGTAAGTGTGCTCCTTTCTGACTGATGCTAATCTGCAATTAGACAGTCTTTAAAGACAGGGAGCACTGCAAAAAGCTTCACCAGAGATCATTACTATGTATCATCTTGCCCAGCACAGAAGGGATGGGGGGAAAAATGAAACCACTAATTTCTGCAGGTTGAATAAACATCCATATCTGTGACCAAGCTGATCATCATCAATAGTGTGAAAAAGATCCTTCATCTGTTTTTTACACAGGTGCCTGTTCACACATCCCAGTCTGAGCCTTACATTTATCACAACCATATGACACTGTTGACTCATGTTCGGTCAGTACATGCCTGATCTTCTTTTACAGATCTGTCATTCTTGCACTTGAATAGTATTCCTACCAGAGAGGAGGAATTTCACTTTACTGTATTTAATTATACCTTTTGTTTGTTTGTTTTGAAGTGTTTCTCTAGCTTGTTAACATCATTCTAAAGAGCCAACCAATCCTGCAATAGTTTTGAAGTTCATCCTCACTTGGTGTCATCTGCAAACTTAATAAACATACTAGTAGCTCCAAACCCTCTGCAGATTGCCTGGAAGGCCCGCTGATCCCTATTGAACAAAGCCATTAATAAATACTCTTCAATTACAGTTGCTCTAGAGCTTTACATGTGGCTTCTGAAACCTCATTCACCCTCTCTAAGTTCCCATACACAATTACGAGTGGCTCCAAGATTTTCTAAGGTGCTTTAAGTGCCCTAGAGAATGTCTGCAGGCCTAAATATTTTAAAAATATCAACTAGATAGAAGGCCTACAGATCAGGTTAGGGTCTATCGTGACTTCTTTCATATAAGTTTGGATCATATGATTAAAACATGTTTTCATGAAAACCAAGGTAAAAAGTAGATTTCAGCCTCCTGGGCAGTGTCTGCTACTATCTCTACTTCCCTGTTAAGTAGTGAAATAACTGATTCCTTGGTTATTGGCATGCAGAGTGTTTTCTTCTAATGTTTTATGCTCCTGGCTGATTGGTTCTTAGCCTTTCTCATATTTTCCCTACATACTTTTGCTAGTCTTTGACAATCATTCTTAGAAATTTGACCTACTTTCTGCCTTCTATACAATTCCTTCTTGAGGTTTAAGTCCTTTAAGAGTTCATGATTTAGCTGACCTTCACATAAGGATAGCTAATGTCTGTACCTTGCTAGAAAGTCTCTCAGGAACTGCCAGTTCTCTTGAGTGTCTTTTCTCTTGCTCTGAGACAGTATCCATATCAGTAACCTAAGGATATTAAGTATCCCTTCTTTAAGTCCAGTATTTTTAATTTGTTCTTACCTCTCTGTCGTCTTCTGTATGAGAAACGTCAATATTTCATAAACTTTGTCACACACCCACCTTTCACTTTTACATTTTCATCTATTCACCTTTAATCATCACAACACAATCCATGAGCCTCCCTTTAACTCTTTCTTCAGTCCTGAAAATCTGAAAACAGCCTGCAAAACGTTTTAAGCATAAATTGGGCCAATGGATTCCTTTCCAGCAGACAGGAAAGCAGCTCATGACCTACATTACTGCACAACAGCATTGCCAGCACCCTTGGCTTACTTTTCTTTTGATCATTAGAAATATAAATACCAAGACACCTGATGCAAGTCTCTGGATCTATCTCTTGCCACATTCTTCTCAGAGCAGTGTGTACTAAATAACCTTATACAATTAATCATTATATCCGTTTCTCCCCAATAGTTCATTTCCTTGCCTCAATTTCTTTTTTTTTTTTTAATAACTCCTCTTTGATACGCAAGGCAAAACTTCCTTTGTCTTTCTTCCTGAACGATTACTGTCTCTCGATTATTATTATGATATATGTAAAAACTTCCAATTTTTCCAATTCCTCCCCTTTACTTCCATAATCCTTGCATTATGGTACTCAAGACACATATGTCCTTGGTTTATGACATAAGGGCTATCAGAAGCACCAAGGATTTGAAGGATACCTTAAAAATAAGTATTGAACACTCAATTTTCCCCACTGTCCTAGCATATAATGAAATGATAACGGTGCTTTGCTGTGGCTAGCCAGAAGGAGAACATTATTGACAGATGGATGCCAAAAGAAAAGAGCTAAAAACAACTAACAGTCCCAAACCGATGAAAAAGATTTAAGAATCACAGTCTGTTGCCTAAGTTCAGACTGCTGAGCGATTCTAATGAAGACTGTTCAACCATACTTTTGGACTGTATATAATCAGTTTCTGAAAAAGAAAAACTTCAAATCCCACTGCAACTTGATATTTATACTATTCTTTTTATACAATATTCTTCAAGCAATTTATGCCATTAAAAATCTTCAGCATTTTAAAGGCAATGGCAGCACAATGAAGGAAAAACACAATTTAAATAATCACTTTCTCCATATAAGATCTGATTTTTCATGGAGAAGTTAGAATTGTGGATCTGTGCAGGACAGAATACAAAATGAAACAGAAGAGTACCTCATCCTTTTTGGATAACAAGAACGTGTTGCTAAATAAATATAGCACCATATTTCTCACTTCTTTGCAAAGTTTAAAAATAAGTTCTTAAAGGTAATATAACCTTAAGCTATATGGATTAACCTTTTCCAGGTGTAGCAACCACCAGCCAAAAGATAAAGGGAGCGAAATTCATATTCTAGCAGAAGGCCAGAAATAAACCCCTGTGCTTCAATACACCCTAGAAAGCTTGTTCTGACCATCCACATTAGGCTGAATTTCATTTTAAGAGTTTCATAGAGTAAGATAACAGAGTTATCACTTGCCAGCAGGGGTAGGATTTGTTTCACTTAGCAGTAGACATCTCCTATGCCGGCACCTACAGTTAAGCTAATCAGACCAGGATTTCTTTACAGCTCAACTCGGAAATACCTGCACTTTTAAAAGGATCGATTCACCTGACCTATTTTAGATGTCCACTTCCAAATGAGGTAGACCATGCCCCTAAGGCACCTATTGACTATAAAGGGAATCTAGACAAGTAGCTCATTTTGGACAGCTACTTTTGGCCAGATGAATCCCGCCCTTGATATCACTGTAGTCCAGGGTTATCTCATAACCTACAAGAAAATGAGGACATTAAAAGGCTCTGGAAGAACAAAGCTAGATTAAAAGCAAAGACAAAAATAGAGAGATCCAAAAGCTGCCATTATCCTCTTTCACAGCGAAGACTTTCTAATAATTCAGGAGAAATATGTCGTGTTCTGTGAATCCCAGATTACAGAGCTAGTTCCAGCATCCCTTTTTCAACAATGCTTTCCCAAAATTTCATTTGTATATCTCAATCTTTTCTTGCAGAAGGAATACAACAGCAGAGGGCTTTAATCACACAGGACTTATTTAGTTTTGAAATGTGGTTCAAAGCCCTACTAGACATGAAAACCTTAATAAGAGAATCTCTCTTCTATTAAAAAAACAAACAAACAAAACAGTTTCTTTTTAAAGTAATGCAACAACAACCTTGGAGCCATAGATATTTTTAAAGGTTTGTCAACAACATTCAACAATTTAGTCATTGATTTTCAATCAAAGTATATATCTTTTCTGTACTTACAATAAATATTCAATAAATAAATGGAGAAGATGACAAACTATTTTCCCAATCCACTCTATGCATAAATACACCAACATAAACTGGAGACTATTTTTATCTGTGGCATACAAACAATATTAATATTGCCACTGCATATAATCTTTAGCCTGCCTTTATTCCAACAAAGAAATTAAAGTGAGAACTTTTTGCCAGGACTTGCTAAAGAGGTGTTATAATGCTTCACAAAATATTTGTTACTGCTAACAGAGAAGAGAAAACCTCAGGAACATCTGATAGCTCAACCACTTGCAAGTTTTTGTAGTTGTCTATTTTTTTTCCCTGCATTGACTCACACTAGAGCTAAAAATATTTTCTCTGTATTTTAACTGGCTACTGGAAACTCAGTCAATAACGTCTACAGTAAAATGTTGTATTAAAACATAAGGGTGCAGATGAAGTTTAAATTGCTTGTGTTTCATCAGAGCCATACTGTGAATACTAAAGCCAATTGACTTGCAGTGTTTGTCTCAGAATTTTGCTTTAGCAAAATTACCTTTTTACTAGAGGTGATCAATGCACTCTCACAAACCTGTATAAATACCCATTGATTATACAGCAACCAAAAAGAAGGAAATAAAGCATTGGTACTATACTTATTTATCATAGACTCACTAGCCTGCAGATTATGGAGATGCTCTGCCATTATCAAGTTAGACAATGTTAACATGAGCTTCTTTAGAAAGAGAATTTTCTGTGAAGTTTCAATGAACACAAAAGCTAAGGGGCTTTGACTTGACAACAACATATTGATATCTTTATTCATCTTCGTTTCACATATCCTCTGAGCATCTCTGGAAATATCAGCCCTCCCCTCAGGATTCATACCACCGCACTGTGAAATCCAGTGTACCCTCCATCACCTTAATAGGTCTAGACTCAACTATTAACTGCTTTAGCCCAAAGGATGACAGAGGATTTGACAACCTCATATGTTTTGTGAAGAAATCTGCTAAGAGACAGATTAGCTACATTGCTACATTTCCATTTCCCACTGCCTCTTCTGATTGCAACAAAGCGCCCTTTTCACCAAAATGGAAAGCATCCCTCTGAGTTCTATATAAAGTACCTGAGCTGAAGCAAGTAGGAGATGAAAGCACATTTAAGAAGTCAGCCAGGAAATACCAGTTTGCTTTCTAATTTAATTACTTAAGTTGCATTACTTGCTATAGCACTCTATTAATACTAAGATCATTAAGCAGAAGTACAGCCATAACAAGACTTTCATCTGTTTTATACATCTAGACTAACTTTGCTCTGACATTTTGCCACCACAAACTAATCCCTTCAAAATTTATGCAAATCCAAACCTGTGCATTAAACATACCCAAATAATTCATGTTAAGAGCAACAGCACAGGAGAAAAAAATATCCATATTATTTTCTCAATATCAGTTACCTCGCACAGATGTTGACAACAAGCTTCTAAACTCTTGATATTCATATGTAATAATGACTTTTCATTAACTACCTAGAGAATGCTACAAGCGCTGCTGTTCAAAAGTAAAACACGAATAACACCATACAGCCAGAATATAATTTTGAAAATTCTGAACCTGCATAATCAAAGTAAGTAGGCTGGCTATACAGCCATAGGCCTCATAAAAACAATAACTCTTAAATATTAGTATTTAATTTTTAAGATTACCTCATAATCTCGTAGACGGTATTTCTAAGCCTGAAAGGCCAAAAGTTGTGAGGTTATTTACTGACCCATGCCTTTGCAGAAACTTACTCTCATCTGCCTCAGATGCTTAACGAGTGGTTGGAAGGGAAAGGGGATCAGCTTCTCACCATTAATCATTGCAAAAAGTAGCCCTGCAAGCTCATAAATAGCAGATAAACCATTTTTACTGATGTGGTTAAGATAAGTAGCATAGGACAGTGACTTGAGCCCCCCTTTCACCTCCTCCAATATTCTGAGGGTGGTGACTGAATATCAACGCTCCTCAAGTTTAGCTACACTATACTGGCCCTTCCCTTAGCAATGCTATATTTTGCTTAACTAGCCTTGCCTCCTTTGAACCTTGCTCATAAGAAATTGCAAAGCAGACAGGCAATATATAAGAAAGCTTTAAATTATAATGATAAGATCACAGAAAAATATCAATTATTCCACATTAGGGCAATTTTAGGGTGGTTTTCAAGTAGATGCCTATGTTGTTAAAAAACGTTTTTTGGTTTTTTTTTTTTTCCACTAGGTGTGACCATCTTCTTTTGTGTATCCACAAGTCTCAACGGTGATATTAACATCTCATTTCTTCCTATGTTACAGGTCTCTTCTATATAGACAATGACCTCTGTATGCCCTGAAACTCACAGGTTAAATCTATTTACAATTGAAGTGGAATGAATATTTCATAGAAATGTGTCATCCAAGAAACTTTGTCGCTTTTTCTTTTTATAGAATATCAATGGAAGATTTTAATCTTTTACTTAAAAAATGATTGAGTGCATTTGCCATCTGGGCAGTTTTGCTTGGTCAAGCCCTTTGGTATACTTCCTGTTCCCTGACTCGGTAACTGTGTTAGCAAAGCATTATTTTCAAAAAATGGTCACCAGAACAGAATATTGCTGAAGGGACCTGAAAAATGCAGACATTTCTGAGGACACTTAATGCAAAAAAGGCTCAATTGTTAGGGGAAAACTTAATGTAAGAAAGGTTTGCATACAACTTAAGAAAATTATTCTGAAAGGTCAAATGAATATTCCCTTTTCTTCCATTATTATCATGGCACTATTAATACTATTATTCCTGTGCTGTTTATTTACTAGAATGTCTGTATTCCCCAAAAGTTGCTGGATTGTTCTAAAACAATACAATTAATGCATTAGAGACCTATTCATAGACTTCATTCTGTATGAAAAGAGTAAATTAAATACTTCCATATATTTACTGGAGCCAGATATTCTGGCTTTTAATAGGAAAAACATCTGCTAAAATCGAGCCAGTGCCAAGCACTACCATATTACCTCTTATAAGACATACAATTTATGTATCATTTTTTATCCTCACTTGCTAAAGTGCAAAGTGACCTTGAAGACCTGTAGTTCCAAGAAGGTTTTCGTAGGTTTTCTGTGAAACAATAAATAGCAAATTACTGTGACCTGCTGAATTTGGAATGGCCTCCCCAATAGATTAAACTGTCTCCTTATGTGTAACTTGGCAATTGTTACCTGTTTTCACCCTCGGGTCAGTCATTAAAAAAAATACAATTGTGTAACATAATGTTGGCTAATCTTCCCTATGCTTTAGGGAACATAATTTCAAGAACAGCTTGCCTAGAACTTCAGAATTCCTCCTCCTGGAGAAAGAGAACTGAAAAATTTCTAAAACTGTGAGCTACTGAAACAGAAAATTGAAAGACAGTATCTATAAAAAGGATAAAATAAACTACTTGATATAATGCATGTTTAGCCCCTGGAACATATAAGATAATATTGAACCTGATAATTCAGCATTAAGGTAGGGGAAAAAAAAAACCCCAAACCACAAGATGAGAGTCACTTGGTACATAATAGCAAAAAACCCGGACAACTTTAATAAGTCTGTTAAAGAGCCTTCTAGTAATGTCTAAGAAAAACTTCAGCTATTTAGGACTAAGGTAATGAGTAAACTATTTCATAATAATTTGCCTCAGTTTTTTGAGCTGATAAGTGGCCTAATGAAAGGTCAATATAAACCAGCATTTGATCTGAGGCATCATTTGTGTTCTTAGGCTCCTAAATCCTCCCGGCAAGAAAAAGCAGGTCTCTGCAGGTGTCATGTTTTCAATTCATGTCAGCTCTTGTGTCAGCTGCACGTATCAGGTTCACTCATTGCACCTGAACATCAAGCTGAAAGGTGTGTAACAGCCACACTGATTTCCTAATAAAGGGTACGGCAGGTGATTCATATTTGTTTACTTTGCCTCTGAATTTAGTGCAGCAATGTCCACAGCAGCTCATACAAACACTAGATTTACATGTTAGCTATGCAAGGGAAACTTTATTTGTTGTTAGTAAAGGAAGGAAAATTTAGACTTGTTACAGCTCATTTTCAGACACCTTCCAACCTACTTTAATAGGCGTCACTATCCTGAAGAGTGTAATATGTACAGTCAAAGGCTTATCAGTAAAGTTTAGCCTGTACAGTTGAAAGACATTGGGGGTTTGGGGGTCAAAATCATCTGGGCAGTAAGTTTCATTGCCTATCATGTCTACCCATCAATATTCATCCTTTCTGAAAGCAATTTCCAGTTGCACTGACAAACCAATAATTAGCAGTTGAGGTATTAGCTTTGTTTTCTCAGGTCTTCTGTTATCCAGCTGTTCTTTCCTTATTTTGCCTATTGGTTTTGGACCTGAATTCTTTCCAGAAACCTTTCTTTCCTTTGATAGAAAAGCAATGTAAAACAGTAAAACACTTCACAGCCCTGTAATTTCTGCAGCTGTCACTGATACTTCATTCATTCAGGTCCTGAAAGATAACCTCTTTGCCAGAGGTACAGTGGGACAAGCTCTTTACCACTGTAAATAAATATAGTTGCGTTAAATTTTATGAATTTATATTGATTAATACTTAAAAGAGTCCTTCCAAACCAAAACAATTTTTAAAACCCACTAAAATAATAATTCAAGAGAATCAGTAAAAATTGAATCTCGGCTAATTGTGGGGAACCCATCAAGGATGCTCTCAAAGAAAGTCAGACAACATAAATAAGTACATGGAAATAATCTGGTCTTTTTTTTGCTTGTGATGGTTCAAAAAAATTAGACAGCTTTGCTTCAACAGGAAATGCTGAAATAGTACCACTTGAACTATCTTTTCTCTATGGGAAGCTGCTGCTTGCCTTTGGGAAATCTAGATGCTGTAAGATGGGATACAATCTGGAAAAAGGGAATCAATTCACATTTGTCTATGAGGGTAGAAATCCTGACAATTAAAGAGTGTAAACTGAAGAGGAATTTTACTTTCTCTTTAAACTGACTTTAAGCATTTACATTTCAGGCTAGCCATAAATGTACATTAGATATGGTTTCCTGAGCTTTTCCTAACAGGAAAATTAAAAAATATTAGTTCACTACTGTATTTCACTCATTGTAGTCTCATTGTAGATAACTAAAACTAGCAGAAGTGTCCATCAAAGACACATTTCTGGTTCAGGAAGGCCCAGAGACACAAGTTGTTGGAGACTAAGAGAATATTCTGGGAAAGCATCTGTGAATGCTTGTCTTGTCCTTATTGGGCATCTGCTACTAGTAATACCAGAGGCAATACACAGGGCTATACAAAGGTTGGCCATACTTGCATAAGCAAGAGGACAAGCAAATTTAGGATAGTTTGTCTCATCCTAATTTATCTCTCTAGCCCATTTTTTTTTCTGCTTACAAATGCAATGCACTTATTCGCATCAGGTAGCTGATGATTTTATTAACTTGACTGGACAGCACCTGTGCACACTTAATGACAGAATTTAAATCATGTTTTATTTCAGAAATCATGTCAAGTAATACCCCTGTTTGCTGGCTTCAGATGATGTAATTTAAAATTCATCAGTGTTCCTATCCCAGCTCATACTCTAGCCATTACAAAGTTATGGTTGTGCTCTTCTAATTACATTGCTTATGTCAGAGAACAATAAATTCATTTGTTTTGAATAATTTACCAAGTGCTTCATATCATTATTGACTGCCACAATTTGTAGACATTCAGTGCTAACACTTTTGGTAGTGACAAATTTTCTCTTTTTTTCAATTTCTTTAACTCCGATGCTAATAGATCTGCTAATAGAGTTATGACCCTTCAGTGGGACAAGATCACTGCAGAGATGCAGCATGAGACTCTTCTGGATGGTTTCAGTTATGGCTCAGTCTAGATAACTGGGAAAGAACATTTTCCACAAAGAATATGCTACAAAACCCCTTAGCGCTCGTTTTTAATGAAGAATTGCCTTCTTTGAAGCCAGCCTCTATCCCAACCAGTTACTTATTTTAAAAATAGTAGTAATAAAAATATTAAGTCTTATGATTTATCAGTCCAACTTTCAGCTAGCAGTCTTCACTTATATATAGGCAACTCTATTCTTGTAAATACAAATGAGCATAATTTTGAAGTACCAGTTCTTGCATGATACATTTGTTACTATGCAAATTTCATGCTCTCTTCATTAAGAAAGTCTGTTGCATTAGTTGGCATGCCTAACACAGTAACAGTGTGCAGGCAGGGGTGCATGATTTAAGTTATGGTCCCACAGGTACAGGCTGGGCAGAATTTTAAAGGAGTTCCAGAGTAAATGAGTTACAAGAGTCTGATTTAAAACAAAATACTGTAAGGCCTCTATTCTGTTATATTTGTATGTGCAGTAGAGTGGTTTGGGGGAAAAACAGGCTATTAACTGCCTTTGTCTTGTTCCAGGACTTTGGCCTTACTCAAGAGCAGACTGCAGTTTTCAGATGGTGACTGATCTTTACAGCATGCACTTAAGACTATAAGACAGTTTGGAATTGCTTCTCACATAGACTACACTGGCAGAGGTGCACCTCCTTGACTTTGAGAAGTCGCCTCATTTTCCATCACTGTAGCTGAGGAGGGTATCAGACCCTGCCTGCCCTTCACTGTTCCCTTACTCTCTCACGTAGTTCTTACAGGATCCTGTTTATTAGAACTCTTGCGTAAAGGCAGCAAATCAATGCTGTTACAGGGGTATTTGAGTAGCTGTAAATTCTCCCGCAAAACAAACTAAACCTTGATTAACAGCATTTTTAGACTCAGGAAATACTTGCAGGAAAATCAAAATTCCAGGTCCGAACCTCTGTGAGGACTCTGCCTTCCCTGAATTGCAGCCCTCCCACTTGACCTACTTTCATTTCAGTCTGTCAGACTTGAGCTACTTGTAATGTTGTGCCCTGACTTAGCTGTCCTGAAATTCATTTTGATCATGTTACCTCTTGGATTAAGAAGTTTCGTGGACCTTTTTCTTTTTTTTTTGGGGGGGGGGGGGGATCGGGGTTATAATTTAAAAGTTTTACTTATTATGTTCAAGACACTTCAGGTCTCTCATCCATGTTATTTATAGGAACTGATCAATGCCTATGTTCCATCTTGGAGCTTGTACTCAGCCTCAGATTACTGTCTGCCTTGACTACTTGTCATTCTCTGTTAAAATTCAAGCATTTTTCATTTTGGCTTCTGTATGTTCTGATTCTTGCCAGGAACCTAAATCAGCAACCACTGTACATCAAAAATGTTAACATTAGACATGTCCTTAATTGTTTTGCTGAACTGGGACATAAGTTTCTGTGCAACCTCATGATATATCTAAATCAGCAGGTACTGCAGGCCAGCAGAAGTGCTTCTGCAGAGTGAAACAGCTGCTCCTAGGATTCAGCATTGCACTACATGTTTCAGAGATTTATTTTGGACTAGGTTTAGTCTGGTCCCATGGATCTAATGCTCATTAGCAGTTGAAGTGAATTAGGTACATTTCTGGAACACTTTTTCAGTCCAGTTTCCTTGGACTGAAATCTGAGTTCACTCCAAGGCCATCCTCCAATGCAAACCGAAGCATGCTAAATGGGGACAATCAGGAGATTCCTCCTCTGAGCCAAACTGAAATACTAATGCAGATGCACTTTTGGACTCCCCAGTGTAGGAAGAAAACATTACTGTTTCCTTTTCTTACGTTTTTCCAGATTTACTCCCTGCAGCTGAAGATTTCAAAAGTGATTCTTATACTGTTAACTTACTTAATACAGTGATTGGGCTCTTAAGCTCACAGGCTGGTTTTGACATATGTAATGCAATGCCAGACACTGTCTCCAGTTACAAATTGGTAAAACACTTTGCACAAAATGAAATTATAAGGCCTTCTCTAGAATCTTCCTTCAATGGCTACTATTTAGATGTAATTGACACTGCAGAATTGGCTGTTTGGATACACCATTAGAGAGAGGAACTTCAGTTTGTGTAACATGTCATAGTTTATGCGAAATGAAGTAATGCAGCTATGGCAGTTAATTGTAGCAATGTTAGTCTTTTCAGAACTACCCAGCAATCAGTGGCCCACCACACATGTTAAGCAGCTTGATAATGACTTTCCATTTATCCCCAAATATCTGATTACTTGTTGGATATGTTCACAGTGTTGTCAAAACCCCTTAACTCAAATTCCCCATCATTTGCACATGCCTGGAACTCAATTTTAATCTCACAGATGTGTAAATCAGGAGAAAATATAAAGAATCTATTAAAGTTGCATCTTTGTCAATATCAACCAATTAACTGCCTGAAGGAGAAACATAAGAACCTGTATTTGGAAAGGGGGAGAGAAGTAGCATATTTATTCTTGTACCAGAACAAATGATGAATGAAATAAAGCAAGAACGCAAGAAAAGACATTTAAGTTACACTTTCTTTTTTCTTCCTTACTCAATAGCAATATATGCCATCGAGGCATCAAATTTTCCAATTGGTTGGTTTTGGTCAGAAAAATAGTGAATATGATGGCTGGAGGGTTTGTCTGACAATAGCATAATCACTTTTTGCTACCTCTGATGCCCTGACTGCTAAAAGTAATATAGGTTTTGTTCAATAAAATGCACATTCCTATATATTCAGTATATGTACATTACGACTTGGGAAAATCTTGATATTTAATTATGTAACATATACAGACAGTACAACCCTTTACACAACGAAACCTTCCGTGTGCTTTTCAGCTTTCTAATGAGAACTGTGATATAATTTGGCCTTTTAAGCTGCTGGCCTGAAATAATGGGCAGCTCCCTGATTCCCTCCCTTATAGGGCAGTTTCTCTACTTGCTTTGTGCCTGTCTGAAACAGGCAGCATAAGGCTAAGTCCACTAAAGGAGGAGATGACATTTATAGATCAGCCAGAGGGACTTGTGATTGTGGTCCTTCCTTTATCCTTTGAGGGATTTTGCTCATCCTATATCCAGCACACTGAGTTGGTGCTTGCACATCCTAATACTCATACAGTTTCACTAGTGGATGAGCATATGCCTTTCCAATGATTCTTCTCTGTCCTTTTCCCCCTTGCACTGCTTCAGAGTTAAGCCTCATTTATTAAAGGCAGTGTGTTTCAACTGTGACAATGATTGCGAATGCCACAATTTTGAGGGTTCCAGCTTGAGACATTTCTGAGAGGCCTGACTCTGAAAGTTAAAATAATATCCATCCTCAGCTATCACAGATTTATAAATGCCTCATGGTGGAAAGCCAAAAAATGAAACAAATCAAGTCACTAATAATTTTTTTTAAAGATCTTGCTGCAATTTCTTAGGGCAAATCACAAAATCATTACTCAGGTAAAACTTATTGGAATGGACATAAAGTCTGTCTGTATAAAATTCAATAATAGAACAATTCACAAACCACGTATACGGTAAGAAGCAAGTTCTTTAAAGTATGTGATTTTAATTGGACTCTCAAATGATGTAAGTAACGATCTTGGAAGAAGATACAAAGCTATTGGGAATAACATGATAGCAGAAACCCACTACAATTTAAGAAGCCAGCACACCCACACCATACTACAAGCACGAGAAAGAGGATGAAATGCTTTAAGACTAAGACTGATGAGAAGGAAGTGACATTTTAGTATGATTCATGGCTTATTGAATTTTATTGAGTGGTGGGCTGCTCATTCTGAAAGTCTTCAGCTCTGGGAAGAAAAAAATATTTGAAGAGAAACATTCTACTCTCCAGTTTTCATATGAGCTCAATACAGCAAAATCATCCAAGATAACTGGAAACTGGCCATATTGTTGTATTATGTGATGGCAGCTTGTTATGGTGAGTGCATATATAAGCACACTATTTGCATAAACACGCTATTCACATAAGTGGGTGATGTGTGTATATAGATACGTACACACAGAGATCAATAAGCAAATAAAGGATTTCCAAAATGTGCAGCCCAATCTGCATTGCAGAAATTGTTAAAAATTGTTCCAACTCTCCATTCTGTACTGTGAGATTTATGGTACTCTAAATCTCATTTATATTTTTATCTGAATCAGCCTGCTCATCCCTTGCTGCTCTGCCTTCCCAAATCAAATTCAGTCAGTTCTCCCTAGCTCTGTCTGAATGTTTCCTTTGATTGAGTGATGTTATTTCTAGAAAAAACACTGAAATCAATTTAATGCAAATTCCTTTTCACATCCTGGTTGACCCATCAGGACATCGACAATAATAGATTGAAGTAGTTACTTCCTGAGGCAGATGACTCATTGAGTGCTTAGTAATCAATTTTCATCGTTGTGACTGCATAATCTGTCTTTGGGGTTCTGTTACATATCGTGACTAGAATGCCACAGAATCCCAGATTGCCTGATACAGAAAATGAATGGTGAGCCATCAGCCATTCAGCCATTTTAAATTGCACAAACAACCGCGACAGAGTTACACCTAATACAGAAAGGCTCTCGCTGTTCTCATGCACACCAGTGAAAGGCAGGAGTAAATCCAGGCAAACTGATGGTGGTATACTGGTTGAAATCCACAACAGCTAAGATCAGAATTTTGTCCTTTGGGGCTGTGCCAGTTTAACATTGTTGTGAAATCAGAAGCAACTCACTGCATTCAACCTTTTCTCATCTTTGCAAAAATCTGTTACATTGCTTCTAAACTGAGAGGTGTGTAATCAAAACAAAGTGAATGCGTTTTGATCTACTATAGGAAAGGGGTGGATTCATTTATGAAAACTTAGATGGGGGAATTGGGGATTTAGATCACCTAATGAAATATGTTATGGATATACATATGCTTGCTCTATATATAGACCTGCAATGTTTCATAGCATCCAACCTGCATCTCATACAGGACATTTCAGATGGTGATATTGCATTATAGTGACTGCACAGTTTATAATCATTCAGAAAGATCACCAGGAATGTGTGTTTCTGGCACAATGGCAGGAATAAACTCAAAACTCTATTGCCATAAGGTATCCTGCAAAAACATGTTCCTGCACCACAGGATGCAGGACCAACTAATCTGAAGTCAAAGTTCTTAACTGAGTGCAATAGGATGAATGACGATTCTGATTCTCCTCATGCTGGGGTGTTAATGACTGAACTCAGGTTCCTTCATAATTAGACTGTGTAGGTAACAATCAAAGCCAGGGCAAAGTACAACTTGGGGATTTTATGTACCGTTTTAAGGCAAGAACTTCAGTTCATGAGGTTTGTATCAGCTTGACAACTTGTTCAGTTTTCTTACAGGCTGCTCATTGCCTCTGGTGTGTCTTTGCAAAGCAACATTTGAAAGGTTTGATACTGTTTGACATCATAGCTTTCTGACAGGGAAACATCGCTCTTTCTAACCAATTCTTTGTTTATAAGGAGTGCACTAGCCTATGAAATAATTTGAGGGGCAAACTCCATAAAGTTTGGAGGCATAACATGCAGTGCAACAGTCACCACCATCCTGCCAGAAGCTTAACAAAACCAACCACAGAATCAGGGCAAGTTCTGAGTTTAAGTTGGTCCATAAACGTTACTACGCAAAAAGTCTATGTTTTGGTATGAATAAATCTGATTTACTGCAGCAGCTTGCTAATGATCTTCAAGGCACAGACATGCAAAAACTACTTTCTTATCAAAGAAAAAACAGTTTCATTAACATTTGGGAAAGGATTCTTTCTAACAGTTAAACTCATTGAATTTTTAGCAGCTATATACATCTAAATAGGAAAAATACCTACTACAGAAAAAATGGGAGGAAGTATTTCTCGTATATTAGCAAACACAAGTGTTCAGACAAAAAAGACAGATGTTTTAAACTAGTGCAATACAGGAATCTCCCTGTCCAAAACACAGCATACTACTACTGCCATGCATAATAATGCATAATAATCCCTTAACTGTAGCACTCTCAAGGTTCTGTGATTCAGAAGTACCCTAAGTGATATATGCAGAAATAGCTGGATGTGGCACACCTCATGTCCAGAAAAACAAGCTTTTGGGGCTCCACCTGAAGTAACTCCTGCTATTATATTTTGTTGATGATGCTTAAAGAGCAAAAACACCCACTGCTCCTTAGCATACTGTAGGTTCCCAGGGAAAACAGTGGGGTTTTAGGCTTACTAACTAATAAACAATTGCCTCATAAAGCAGCACACAACATAAATAGCACTGTTGGACTGCTGCAGCGTGGTCAAGAGTATGCCAGCATTATTCTACCTTACCAGCTCTCCAGAGCAGCCTAAATCTTGTACTCTGCAGCCTCTTCCAATTAGAGGGTTTTTGTCTCATTTTGGTTCCGGTTTAGATCCCACAGCAGTTGCAGAAATAGAAATACTGCAACAGAAGTACCAGGGTGCACCTCTGAGTCCTGAGAGCTACTGCTCTCCTAAGCAACATGGCTTGTGCAGGGTTTGGTATCAAGCTACTTGGAATACCAGCAGCTGTTTGATAACTAAGTACAGATTCACCATGCCCGAGGGCTAATCTCTAGTGCTAATACACAATGGGGGCTTGGACATGGCCCCCATTCTCATTCACAATGATTCTTTAAGGACCTTACCAACAATAACTCCTTCAAATCAGCTATAGAAACAGAGAGAGGAATTTTGGTAGAAGACCCTGCTGTAAATAGACAGAGTCACAAACCAGCTGCTCCCTATAAAGATGCTCCAAGGCCCTGCATCTTGGCTAACCAATGCTGCTTGTTCAGTGTCTGTGTATGTATCTGTCTCTAATACAGAAAAACTTACAGTAGTCATGATCCAGTCTGTGGTAATTTAAGTGTCCAAGTGAACATGTAGTAGCAGCACGATCACAGGAGCGAGCTCTGATATTTCACATCACATAACAGAATGTCTGGTAATTATCAATGAAGTGGCTAAGACCAAAAGAGAACCTTTCCTAAAGGAAAAGCACATCTAGAGATTCTGGAAAGCAGAGCCACAGATACACTTAAACATAACACCTGCTTTAGGTACAAGTACAGTTCCTTTTGATCATGGTTATTATCTCCACAGGCAGCTGCTCTTTTGCCTTCCTGATTTTCCATATTGTGCCAATAAAATACACTCTCAAACAGGAAGGTTTTTGTTTTTTAAGACAGTTGCTACAACAAAAGAAAGTAAGATGATTTGATGAAAAGTGATTTGCATTGTTTGGAAAAAAGATTCTAGCAATGCCACTGCTTTGCCTTTAAGTCCTGCTATAATACAAACTGTCTTCACATTTTCCCTTTTATCTGAAGATCTCAAAGCAATCGACAACCTATGTGCTCCATCCTTTGAAGCTGATGACAAGTGGACACAGGAACAGAAAAATGAAGTCAAGCGTTATCTACGTTCTGACTTGGCCGTGGGAAAGGCAACTATAATCCCAGATGTATGAACAGAAGAATTTTAAGTAAAGATGGTGTATCATTAAAGCTAAAACAATGAGCTGAAAACAATGTATACAATTCTGAGCACCCTTAAAGTAGAAGGATAAACTGGATCGCATGTAGGGAAGTGCTTCTAGGATGACCTGAGCAGTGGAGAACCTGTTTTATTAGAAATGACAAAACAGCCTGGACACTGGGAAGGAAAAGGACATTTTTAAGTATAGGCAAGACTAGCACAATGAGAAATAGGAATAAATCAACCACAATAAATTTAGGCTGGAAACAGTAAGATTGTTTCTGAGCAGTCAGATTCTGAAATAGCCTCCTGATGCTACTTGCTAGGTTTTTGGTAAAACTAGGCTTACACATTTATGAAGGCAGTAATATCACATAGTTCCCTGTGACGGGAGGGGTCTGGATTCTGTGTGTTTTCTTGCCCTTGCTAGTACATGATCATGTAAAAGTAGCAGCTTCTAACTTGGCAAGCCCCCCTCAAGGTTTGAGCACCAAAGTGCAGCAATTAAGTCTACGAGAAGCCTGCTCCTCTCAATTTTGCCAAGCCAGAGCACTTTTGAAGGGAGAACTTACTGCTACCTCTTCTTCATTTTGCAACCACTTCTATATAGTTTCCAAGGGCAGTGGGAAATATCAGCATCTTACTACAGGATTTTAACAAGGAAGTTCACAGGGTGTTCTGCATGATGTTGTCAGCTCAATGTAGAGGTGATAATGCACAACTTTAAATTGATAAAGCCAGATCTGTAAAAGCACTTCCAACTTCCTTTTTGAAAGAAGCTCTCATATTAAATACAGAAAACCAGCAGGAAATGTTTAGGCCTTTAAGAAATCAGACTATGTGATCTACCATTTCCTTTAGACTGAGCCAGCCTAAAAAAGTATAGCAAAAATTTCTAAGGAGTGTAGCAAAAAAAAAAAAACCTGTTTGAAAGTTAATTTTAAAGGCATTGATTTTGGTCCAATCTGTTGGATAACTTTAATACTAAATGACATTTAAGTAACTCTGGGTACACATAATAATTTGCCCATACCCACAAAAATTCTTGTTAAAAACATTTCATTCAATAATTGTTGGAAAGCACGACTCTTTTAACTGGTCTGTAAAAATAACATTACAAAAGATAAAGAGCAAATAAGAAATAGTCAAAGTTTATTGATCACAATCCATAGGCTGAAAAATTATCTGTCCAGACAAGCAAGGAAATATTGAAAAATAACAAATGCGCTATCAGAAAATAAAGATAATTTATTGAAATATTTGCAAACCAAAAAGTACTATACTCATAATAATTTATAATAAATATCTTTCCTATCTCTACTTTTAAAGTATAATAATTTACTGTAATTGACTTGAATAATCTCAGTTCTGCATTAATATAATTCATCTCTACAGTGACACAATAGTTAAAGAGCAGCATTAAGCACAAAGTCCCATGACTGTAACCACAGATGCAGTGGAGTGGAATATAATTAACTTTTACATAGTTCAGATGTGCAAAGGTTATGACACCTGCCACTTACAAAGTACTTGTGGCTGGTCTTGGGAAATTGGGTTTCCTGTAGATACCTGGCTGATTATTCTGAATCTGCATAGATGCACATACATCATGTTGAATAGAATTTTTAGTACTTACAGTGATGCTTCATAAGACTGCACATTATCTGATGTAAGCAAGCATTACAGATCTGTTTTAAATATATTCACCTTTCTGGTTCTTCTCTCCTTAGTCCCTTGGTACTTTGAGGAGGACACCTACTCTGCTCCAGTCCAGGAGAGTGCACAGTCAATGAACATTCATGCAACAAGAACTCATGGCAAAGGCAGAACCCTGACTATAGAGAAGCAGAGATTACAACCTCTACAGGGGTTTTCTACAGGCTCTGCAAGGAAACGTACTTCTCAGCTTCAGTGCAGCTTGCCGCAGCCTGTTGCAAGTGTGAATGATTCAGGCCTAGCAGTGGCTATGTGGTGGGTAGGGTGCTGGTTGCTTGCGCCTTGGTGAGTATGCAAGATTAGCTGGGACATTAATAACAGTCAAGCAACTGATCCAAGCATGTTGTGCTTAGATGTATTTTCAACAGTGCTTTCAAGATGAGGGTAGCTCTTAGACGACCTTTAGCACACACAGATTGAGAATGTTCTCTTGAAACATCCCATCTAAAAATTTGAAAGGATAGGCATGGATTTTGCCATTTTTTTCAAGTATTCCGTAAAGAGCAAACAAGGTTCAGAGAAGACATTATCTCTCTAGGGGGCCTGGGGTACTGATGACAGGAAGAACCTGACCCATTAGGGGCAAGTCTTGAAGAAATAGCTTTTGATTTAGCCACGATCAGGGAAAGACCATGGTTCACAAGTTAACTACAGAAATTAGCTCTGTAGTGACAACTAAATGCCATCATATTCAGCATCCTCGCAGATGAAAAAGCCAAAAGGAAAAACAAAAAACCCCTGTATCAGTGACACTTCAGCCCTTTAAAAGTTATGTAACAGAGACAAGGCTCATTAATGAGAACATCTGAAAGTAAAATTCTTGCAAACAGCACAGACATTGTTTAAAGATACTGTATTAGAGTCTCAGAGTAAATGTATATCAGGTGTTAAAGACTGAAAGGACTACCAAATAAAGCTAGCAGATTTTAATAGCTGAGTATGGGGAATTATTAGCAGTAAAAGAATATTCATCAAAAAAGTAAAAATCATATGTAAATGCATATGAAAAAAAGCCTACATTTTGGCAAGTTAAATGTAAAATTTTAAAGCAGGTGAGAGATTTTGGGGAATAACTTATTGCAGACACAAAAGCTAGTAATAAAAGCTTTTCTAAATACAATGGAAGGAAGAAGCCTGCCAAAGAGTTGCTGTGATCAACAGATAATCAAAGCAGGAAAAGGGCATCCTGTCATTCCTAAAGAAAGTCTACTTTTCCCACCTATGTTCATTGACGACAATATCTGAATATTCCCACACCAGTATGAGGGGAGTTTGAGGGAACGTTTCAATAATAAAGGTTTTACAGAAAAAAAAAAAACCCAAAAACCAACCAAACCTGAATGGTAACAGATTTCCAGGACCAGAGGATACTCACCTAAAAGCTGAAAAGTAACTAAAAGAAGTAGTGTATGGTTACTGCCCACAGACAAAAACCTGGCTTGCTGTTCCTGCAAAGGAAGGGTACCAAATTCTATGACACAAAAGTACATTGCTTGGATATCTCTTATCAAAGTAGTCCCCTTGGCTGCAATGCACAACTGCCCTGTGAGTGGGACTTCACACACCACTTCAGAATGAATGCAGTGGGGCAGAACACACTTATTCTACTGCACTGACAAAAGCTGTTGAGAGGTGCAGCATGTACTGATCACTTTTTCATTTTTAGAATGGTGATGGTGAATTGCTATAATCAGTACAGTTGGTAACAGCAATTTTTATTTATCATTAGGAGTCCAAGAAAAAGCCAAATATCAAATGGACATAGGAACTGAAAAAAAATAGTCAAT
Source organism: Harpia harpyja (assembly GCF_026419915.1). Classification (NCBI taxonomy): domain Eukaryota; kingdom Metazoa; phylum Chordata; class Aves; order Accipitriformes; family Accipitridae; genus Harpia; species Harpia harpyja. The sequence goes on from NC_068953.1 coordinate 28,515,768, forward strand.
ATAAGAAAAGAGCTCATTTCCAACGGTGTCACGTACCACACTATTGAATGACACATACTGTGCAGTACTCAGCATAGCAAAGAAAAGTATCTAAGAGATTGCTGCATAGCAGCAGCTGGCAAACACTCCTGGCTATTATACCTCCTTGTTCTTAACAGATAATCCCTGAATCAGACTTGAAAGCTGGCACCAAAAGTCTGGGAGTTTTGTTCAGGTATTGTGGGTTTTAGTGCTCTCAATCTGGTATTTTTGCGAAAACAAAATATTCCCTTTAAATAAACGTAAATAAATATAATAACACTCATGATGGCAGGAGAAACATGATGATTTTCAACATTGCTCTTTGACTCCATGCTGGAGTTGAAGTGACAGAATCAAAACAGACTACCTAGTATACTGTTTTAGTACACAGCCCATACCAGGCAGGTGGAAAGGGTCTGCTATCTCATGTATAAATATATTCTCCTTCTAAAAGGATTATAATTTTTATCCTTCAAATTAAATGTGAAAGAAATAAAAAGCCAGGATAGCACATGTGAATATAATTTAAAATCTGGATCAGAACAGAGGGGAATTGCTAAAGTATATGTCATTAACTCAATTGAAGTTCTGTGGAAGAACGTATCCCCAGCAGTTTGCAAACTTAGAATATTTGAAATAATATAGTTGGTTTACTAGAGTCCTTAATTATACCACTTGCCTTTTTACATAAAAATATCAGACTCATTTTCACTGGTAGAGTTTTAACGAAAGGGGAAAGGGGCTGCAAAAAAGCAGCAGGAATTATTTTCAGGTTTTCCTAAATAATATTTAGTGAGGCAAAATACTTGATATCTGAGCTTACATCTCTCCAAGGATATTTTGCTTCTAATACATTTAGAATGTTAAAAAACCCCCAACATTAACTTTAATGTTTAAAATAGCAATACTACATACTGAAAATCTAATAATTCTCTTATTCCTTGTTGGAAAACGTCAGTGTCAAAGCCTAGCTAAATATGCAACTTAATTGTCAAGTCTTGCCCACCAAACTGAATGTAACTATTCTAGTTTAGCAAAGGTGCAAAGGGAAAAATGTTTCTGTTTGTTTTTATTTTCCACTAACCCCATGATTATTGTACATAAGAAATTTGTACATGTGCTCCTATTTATGTGCATGACCTTCACTCTGAGGCTTTTATCTCACTTACAGGACTGAAATACTCTTTGCAGAATATCATGGAAGATTATAAAATACGAGATGCATAGGTGGCTGAATATATTTACTTCCTATGAGAATGGTCATAAATGGCTAAAAACAAGCCCCAGAGCAAGACAAAGTTATAAGTACTATGAAGAATATTTGTCTTTGAAAGAGCTCACTGGTATTATCAAGATAACAGCATGTAAACAAAGGTATTTAGACACAGCATTAAAACCATGAACATACCATGTGCTTTGGTGACTCTGTCATCTCACCTGAGCAACACAGAGGGGAAAAAAGGACAATCCATTTATTTAGTTCAACTGTAAATAATGAACTTAGTAGCATTCTTAGGGGTTGTTATTAGCTTTTATGGCTCTATGCTTTGTTCTAAGAGAACATATTAGAGTAATGAAATATCTCTGCAGTAACTGGCCTGCAGTAACACTGAAACATGTCGTCAGTAGAAAGCAGAATCCCAAGCAAGATAATGGGTTTTCTCTTAATTTGATTTGCCACAGATGTAGTTAGCATGCCAGTATTCTCCTTGCAGAGATGCTACTATTTATGGTTTTGTTGTTAATTAACATAGTCACTTAGAGGTATATAAGGCTGCTAGCCCAGCTACCATTCCACATAAATCTAATTTGGCCTTGAAGAGTGTTGCTAGTTCTATGGATACGAGGAATTGTCTGACAAACAGCACAATAGCGTAATGCATCTGGCAAAATGTGAAGTTCTGCATCCCATTTGGTGTCTGGTACCACAGAGGAAGGAAGAACAGTAGTCACTGCAGCTAACAAATCAGTGCCTTTCACAAATGTTCCTGTTGTCATGGCAATTCAGTAATAATAAAAAAAATATGAGATTGAAAGAATATGAAACCTATAAAGAAAAGATTTTAAATTGAATTTGAAAGTTTCTAAACTAGGCATCAGAATGGATGGTCTGTGTTGAAGCAAATGCTTAGTCTAACTCCTAAAACTCCATGTAGAGAGTGACATTTCAATTTTCCTCAGATTTCGGAAGCTTGATTTCACAGCTCCAGAACTCAGTCTTTGAGAAGCACCTTCTACCAGTTACAATAAAGTATACAGAGCAAGGATATGGGCAACACTGATAAAGAGGCACTAATCCTTACCCTCTATGGAAAACAACCTGAAATCAGACTCCAACCTTAGGAGAGAAATAATAAAATACTAAATATGGCTAGGAATGACCTATTTTTCAAAGAGCAATTAGGAGCCCAAACTTTTCTACTAATGCATAGTATCACCAGAAAGCCATGTGACTCAAAAGCATTTCACAAGCAAGCAAAATTAAGCAGAAATGAAAATATAATATAAAAAAAAATTAATCTGCCTTAGAACAGAATAATAGCAAAAAGTAATTTGACAGAGCTTTAATTCCACTGAACTACCAGATCCTACTGAAAAATTGCACTGGTGTTGGAATTTCTCCTTTTAATTAGTTCCTGCATCCTTGCTTACAACTGTAACAGCACAAGGTTTGAGGGCCTCAGCAGAATTCAGCTCATAAAGTTCTATTGAAGCTCACACCAACATAATTTATGGTCAAACCCTGTGCCATAAAGAACATCATGTTAATGATCTTAGAATCTGTTAGGCCTCTGGAACAACTGAGAATTACAACTCTGTCTGCATACACATTGGAAACTCCCCAAGATTAAATCTGAAAAATGAACTTCTGTCATGTTTCACAATCCAATTAAATATATCAGTGCCTCAAGGGCCAACAGTTAGGTCTCAGAATAACTGGCACAGACAGGAAGACGTAAGAGTAAATATCAATGTCCTAGCCTGGTCTATCCTGAAATCAGACCATACAAAGATGTCACTTCATCCTTCTAAAAAGGACACTCAAATGGGAACAATTTGTGGAAAAAGTCATTTACCACAGGGAAAATCCTCACACAAACAACCTTCAATTTGTGGTTGATGTGGTTTAACCCCAGCCGACAACCGAGCCCCACACAACGCTCACTCACTCCCCCTCCAGTGGGATGGGGCAGAGAATCAGAAGAGTAAAAGCGGGAAAACTCATGGGTTGAGATAAAGACAGTTTAATAGGTAAAACAAAAGCTGTGCATGCAAGCAAAACAAAACAAGGAATTCGTTCACCACTTCCCATCAGCAGGAAGGTGTTCAGCCATCTCCAGGAAAGCAGGGCTCCATCAGGTGTAATGGTTACTTGGGAAGACAAATGCCATCACTCTGAACGTTCCCCCCCTTTCTTTTTCTTCTCCCAGCTTTATATACTGAGCATGACGTCATGTGGTCTGGAATATCTCTTTGGTCAGTTGGGGTCAGCTGTCCTGGCTGTGTCCCCTCCCAACTTCTTGTGCACCCCCAGCCTACCTGCTGGTGGGGTGGGGTGAGAAGCAGACACATTGAGTGAAACCATAAGTACTACGTTGAGTAAGACAAATGCCACGGTTCCATAGCACATGTGATCAATCTGATTTCATACCCCATATGTGTCCTTCGCTTCTGCACTGAAGAGCACTGACAGGCCAAAACACCTGCTGCTCTGCAGGTAAGGACATGGTGTTTATCGTTGAAATAGACAGTAGTGTTACAAGTCACTGGAAGTGCACCTTGTCCCACACATTAGTAGATTTACAGGAGAGAAGCCCTATTTGCTTCTGAGTTAATTCATTTTTTGCTGGTTTGTTTTGTTTTAAATACAGATGAAGGAAGTTGCTGGAGTCTGGTGGCAGCTGATAAGACCCATTTCAACATGATTTCTCTTTCAAAAACAATGTGTTGTAGATAAGGTCATAAAAAAGGCTGTAGTTTGGGGTATAAGATTTTTCTTCATGTGCTAGGACAAAGCAGTTCACATCATAATAAAGTCTTGGTCATTGGGTGAGTCTGTAATTTTTTCATCATCATCATTAGCCATTCTTAATTTCAGCAATACATATCAGCTTCACTTCTTCAACTGACATAAAGGTGATAGTTTTATGAACCAAATAAAACTTGTTTGTTTACAGCTTATGGATCCAGATGCAACTGTCTGCTTATCACCTCCATTCAAGCATTTTAAGATCCAATAAATTTCTCCAGACTGAACTTCTGTAGTGTTGCACAGGGACCAAATCAAGTGAGCTTGTCACTAGTTGGCCTTGTCATCTGCACGCAGCTTGGCAAGATCACTGCAAATGTTCAGTCCAGTTCACAGTAGCTTTTATGACAAAAGTACAAGACAAGATCAAACAATTTATGTGACAAGCAGGATAATACAGGAAGATGTGAGCAGCTGATGGCAGCACAACAGGGGAACGTAAAGCACTACAATCAATAGATAGTGACAAAAGTTCACAGTTTTAAGGTACAAATAAAGATAGTGCTTCATGATCTATCTCCTCTCCTGTTTTCCCAGTCCCAAAGGATTCGCATTTGGCAAAGATCTCCCTGACATTTTCTCTGTTACTCAGTATCAAACCTTTCCCACTCATAAAATCAATCCACATGCCAATCAATGTTCTCCACAGCTGCTGAATTTCCCATGCACTGGGATTCTTCCTCTTTAACTTGTCGTACCACTTCTTCTCTCCCGCTTTCTGGTACTTGGTATCTAGGTCTGACAACCAGGAAACTACACCCTCAAGGATTCCAGAAGCTGTGAAGCATGCTGTAATGATTGTCTGGAAAATCACCTAATAGATACTTGAAAGCATTCCAACCACCGAAACTTTTCATATGTTTGTTCTGTAGAGTTTTGAGTTTTGGAAACTCTGTTGAAGAAAAAAATCTACAGTGGCAGGATGGTGTTTTAAGGATAAGAATAATGTTGTAAACGTCTGTCATTCTGAAAGAACAGATGAATGTGCCAAACTCAAAATTTAAGCCCATCAAACCAAACATGACTCAAGATCTGAAACAGCTCAAGATTTAAAATACTATGAGAAAACAGTCAGTTATTTTGGCCACAGTCAGCCATTGAAATCTCTTCAAAAAGTAAATGAAACCCTAATTCTCTTGCATTACTAGCTGAGGTGAAACCAGTTAAAGTTTTCTCTTATGAGACTTAAACAGGCCAAGAATTAGCAGATAACTGTCTGAATTTTTAGATGCTTAGCCTGAAAAAATTACAAAATTCACCTATTGCTGCTTCTTACATTTCTCATATGATTGAATCTGTCAAGGATTTGAACTTGCATAATCAAAGTACTCTGCTATCACAGGTCATTTTCTTCCCCAAAGATGGAGCCTCATTTTTTTTTTTCTCCTGGAGAAGAGGTCTTTAACAGTCTTTAAAGACCAGCTATGCACTTATAGAAAGCATTAAAGCCTTACAGAACATCACTTTATAGCTGCATGTACTATCATCAACAAAAGAACACCTGTCAGAAAAAACCAACTCTATCTTTTCCCCTAAACCATGAGAGAGTAATTTTCAATGTAAATGAGACCTGAATATTTTGCTCTTGCCTGGCAAGAATCTCACATGAAAAGCAAATTAAGCAAAAAAGACCGACACTATTACTCACCAAAAATAGAAATGTCTCAGATGCTCAAACATTTGCTTAGGATAAACTACAAAAAGGCAAGATAATTAAAAAATAGCTCTCTGCCTTTTTTTCTACTGAGCTAAGACAAGAATATTTCTTGACACGAAAACTGTGAATCTTGGCCTTATGACTTAAATGCTTGAAGGACATATATATCCTTTTCACCTATATTTGCAAAATGCCTAGAAAATCAGTATGCTACCAAAATACAGTCAAGTCTTTAAACGGTAGCAGTAATTGCTTGAATGAGAGAACACATAAGCAAAGCTGCAATGAAATGAAGCATATGCTTGTGTGCTTGGCTGAACAGGGGCTAGCAATTATAGGACATTGCAAGGCAGGCCCCAGGAGGGGAAGTCATGCAGTATTTTCAGTTCAAGGTAGGTAATGCTTGCATCATAGTTCCACTGTTGGGAATCAGTATAACATAACCATCATTAATAATGACTGGGGGAAACAATGTTGCTGAGCCTTTTCCTTGCAAGAAGCAGCTACAAACCCATGACACTGAATACCACAAGAAACAGAGGCAATGCAAGAGAGCCACAAATGCGATTTTTCTGAAGTGTCATAATATTTAAAAACATTGTAATTTTCTTCTGGGACTTGACTCATGATTTCTGAACATGGTGAAGTTGGCAGTTGGCACAGAAGTCTGTGCACTACAGACCCGGTGGATTGCTGTTGTTATTACCCACCCAGCACATCCGTGTATCAGTGTGCAAAGAAATAACAAGAGTCTTTCCCTGCCCAAAAGAGGCACAGGAAAAATAAGTGAGTTTTAAACTACAGGAAATTTGGAGGAGAAATGAAGATTTTGGAGAAAATTGGATGTATAAGGATTATATGCATGTAAGCATGTGCGCATGTGTGTGTGTATATGTATACACACATACATCACACACTATCTATATCAAAATAATATCATGCATGCCAAGTTGAGAAACAAGAAATTAAGAAATGGAAGCAAGCAAGGGTTTTCTCTGCAGCTGAAAACAAGGAAATACCAGTTTGCCAGAACTTTAAGCAGTACACAAGGCATAGTATTTGGGGCGGTATAGTTTATAGTATCACAATGACAAAGATGGAGAAAGACATCAGTATTCTATAGAAAATTCGACATCTTTTATTCAGGTTTTTATTCTAGAGCCAGAATCAGTGGCAGAACCCAATGATTTCCAGGCTGCCAGAACTGGAGAAAAGATTGATTTTGAGATGACAATATATTTGGAGATATCTTTAGTATCACTGTCCTGCTAAGCCTCAAGCCATTCTTCTTGTGATGATTTCCTCTGTGAAGGGCAGTACATTAAAATAAATTGTATTGTATCCATACATAGAAAAGTAAAGACAAAGTATACGTTGCAGTCTCACCATGACTCCTAATTTTTGAGGATTCAGAAAAACTGAAGTGATAGCTATAGATATTCTTCTATTTTTTAAATCACAGAGTGCTATTTTGAGGCAAATATAGAGTGTACCTAGTGGTTTATCCTTTTCAAACACATAGGGTAGAACCACAGAAATTTTATAAAGCTTTAAAAATATAAGTGGCAGAGTCTTACAGGGAAAAAGATTCAGGAGGTTCATACTGAAATTTCAGTTTTGCTTCAAATACATTCAGAGGATTCTTGGAATAGTTCTGCTGGGCACCTTTATTTAGATGTGCAATTGGTTTCCCTTTCTCCCTAGTTATTTTCTGAGAAATTTTCTTCTGAACTGGCCATTAGGACCATATCTCAGAGAAGAAAACTAAGCAATGGAGTTGCTAAATAACTTTCTCCTGATTCAGTTATGTATTTAGGGTCCCAATCCATCAATAATAGAAGTGCATCTACTGATATTAATGCATACAGATAACCCCAAGAACTCAGACCTGTTCACACGTCTGAAGGTATACATGTAAATAAGCATTTGCAGGCTTGACTCATTATTACTGTAACACTTCCTAAACTGAGAAAGATTAGTTCACTAAATTGAAAAAAGAAGTAATGGGTGGAAAAGTAGAGATTTAAATGAAATTGTTTCAGTGCCCATTGCAGTTATTGGAAAGACTCCCGTTGACTCCAATAGGTATTAGTCAGGATCATATTTCCAAGTGTCTCAAAAATTACTTAGGCTTGAAAAAAAAAAAAATTACTGACTTCTAAGGACAGATTCAGCAATCTGTGTTAGGACAGCAGCAAACTTTTCCATTTAAGGTATAATTCAGTAAAAGAATTGTTTTCTCTGACTAACATAAAACCAAAACATATAAATGTATCTATAGACACACACGCATATAATGAATACTGATGCAAATTAAAACTTCCAGATTCCAAAACCAAATTCTATCACTTCTTTGTAAGCTGACATTGAATTTTCTCTGACGTCTCGGTCTGTAGCTATTACTCCTTCAATAATAAATACATACACAAAAAAATACAGCTGAATCTATAAGGGTTTTAGACTCTCCTTAGGCAGGAAAGTATATACACGTCACCTATATTTGTAGGACAGTTATAAAGCATTTTTAAGGTTTTTTTCTCTCCAAAGCCCTAATTTCTCAGAAAGGTACAGTGAAAAAAACCTTTGAACTTGCACAATGCAGTAGCAAGTTCAGGGCCTGAGGCATTGTTTTAGCAAAGTAACCATATGCTTATCTACAAGAATAAGGAGAGTTAAGTTTTGATGTGCACATAAATTTATTGCTGCTGTGAGTCTAGGTTTGAAGTAAATACTTTAATCCCTCTATTCTAGAAGCTACGTTTGTAACAGTAAGGCATTAAGACTGACTTGCTTTCCTGAAAAACTTCAGTTTAAACTTTGTAAGAAATCAAGAGAGGAATTGTCCCATGGAGGGGATTACACATCCTTGGCTCTCCTGACCCCAATGGCTGTCTTACTACTAAGTAATTGGCAAAGCTAAGAAAATGTACAACTATTTTTTAGGCTTGATCATTTTAACATGGAAATCCAACTCAGAAAATGTTGTATAAAGTTATACTTTAAAAAAGAAACCACATTTTTAAAAGAAAATAATTCTTAAGTCTAGTTTTTCACTAATCAAGCTGTATATATGTTTTCTTACTCACTGGAAAAATGCATAAAAAATGGATTCCCCATTAGTCTTCAGTTAATTCAGTTAGCATTCTGCATTTGCATAAATAGGGTCAGCTCTTGGTTATAAAGCATATGGGATAACTTCAATAAAGCAAACAGCAAAAGATATCTGAATTAGGATATTAGAGTACTTTCACTACATTCATTGGATGAATAGGTTCCTATAAAAAATAAAGGTCGCTTCAACAGCAGCAGGCAGGTAAGCAGGCTCAGTTACCTTTGGGCACATGGGGTATGGTGGTGTGCTGCAGAAAGGGGTGTATTTTGCTCTCAAACAATTGATGGCTGACTGTTCTTTTTTTATTCAGTGTGGCTGTTGGGTCCCAGCAGCACTGGTTGCTAGTTACATTTTTCTACTATACGGATTAAATTGATGAATGCTTCCAAGATCTGCCTTCAAGTATTTCAGCTAAAAAGACATACTGAAAAATCATAAGATTTGGTATCTCTTGTGTATTTGGCTGTTAACTATGTTCATTGGACAAATGATTTCTGTCTCTCTTAAAGTAAGATAAAGATGTTTGCAGCAAAAGCAAGTCCAAAGGGTGGAGGATATGGATAGGACAGATTTTGGGGCCTTTAGCAGAAACAAAAGAGAGCAGTACTAACAGAAGCATTTTCCTTACCTATTTATATACCGTATTTTGAGACTTTTGTGTTAGAAACATCTAAACTGTGAATTTGAAGGAATGATTTCATTTGTAATCACATTGTGCAAAGCATAAAACCTCAATGGTGCCAGATGTGCTTCAGGGGAAGGAGTCAGTTGGATTTAATACTGCAGCTTGCAACTTCGTGACAAATAAACTGTGGTAAAGAACCCAGGATTTATCAGAAAGACTCCATCCAGAAAGCTTCTGCTTTGTGACAAGAAATCTGGACATTCCCTGCTTAACACTGCACCTTTCTGCAAGAACTGAACTACCTCAGGGGCTACCTGAGTTGTGGATCAGCAGATGAGCACTGTGGGAAAGCAAACTCACTGCCCTCACAGTGACAGAGCCATGCAGAGAGCATGACTGAAGCAGCTCACAGAGAAAACAGCAGGAGGGAACCTAGCAATGAATGCAGTCAGTAGGAGCAGCCATGAGGGTGCACAGCCAGCAGGAATGGGAGCAGTTAACAACAAACTCATCTGATGGGGACTGATGGGAAAGCTGATGAAAGGCAACAAGAGGCGGTGGCTAATGAGAAATACCCAGTTTAGAAAAAGCCTGGAAAGGCCTCCTGCAACGTGTGCTATGCCTTTTACTTGGTTATTTGCCATTTAGTGTATCAGTATTGCATGCTCTATTAAAAACAGGTGAGTCTGGCCACTGAGAGGAAGGCTGCTTGGTCACCTTCAGCTGACTGCTGTCCCTTTGGAAAGGAGAGGGAGAGGAAGGATGTAGTATGTCTTACCAGAGAGAAATTCAGCATGTAGAACTGGTGTGAGATCTTCTAGAGCACAGAGCAGGTCAGATGGACAAGGGGGGCAGAATACAGTAAATAAGCCTGTGGCAAGAATGTACTTTAAAGAGCAGACATGGCCAAAACTGAGGGGATTGAAAGAAACATACTTTCCCTAGCAACCCAAAGGGTTCCCTGGAGAGTTTGTTGCAGCACAGGCAGACATCAAAAGGCTTCCAGCTTAGGACAGAAAGTGGGACATCATCCTAAAATGTTAGAGGACAGGACTCTCACTGAGAGAAGGTAGGAGGAAAGCTGTTTAAGAAGCTTTTATTTTCCTCTGGCTCAGCCAGTCTGAGGTTCTTTTACCTCATTACAGCATATCTCTCATGAAACACTGTTTTAGAGACCCACCAGTCCTGCTGGTTTGAGCTCCACTCTAAGAGGGAATGCAGGTTAGCTCTACCTCCATGCTCCAGCTGATTCAGGGTCTGGTCCCACCTCCCTCACCAGACTTCTAAAGGTCACAGAAACTCAACACCTCTCTCAGAGGCAATCTATGAGTGTGCCATGACTGGAAAAGAAAGAGAGCAACTAGCTGAGGACTGACTTACTAGCTGTTGGGGGTGGGGTGTTTGTCTTGTGGCAACTCTTCATGACAGGTTCTCATGTTTCCAGCACTCCAAAAGAAGTTCCTTTTGCTTAAGCTTATTTGATTAACTCATCACTTGTGAGTGAGAAAGTATGACTTAGACCTAACACTGAGATAATTAAATTCAATTTCCTATGTTTCTGGATGGTGCTTATATCTTTGTGGCTTCTTATTTAGTATGGACCTCTAGAGGCTCCCATTGCAGCCAGTCAATGCCTGGCAGAAGGGTTACCTAGTATTTATTGACCCTTGTAAAGGTCTTAGAAAGCTACAGATGGGAAGCAATATACGAGGAAAAAAAAATTATTTCCTTGAATCAAAATAATACCTAATGGAAAGAAAAAATTAACAAAGAATAGTAGCTGCACCCAAGCCTTTTTCATGAATTGAAGCACTGGTTCAAAATTGAAATTCCTTAGGCCAATATAAAAAGATTCTTCTTCCCCCAACCTAGGAGATGTGCTTTTTATCCTTTAAAGAGGCCACTAGCTGTACATATTGATAAAATGTTCCTTCTCCAGCCCAAGGAAGATTTTAAACTTTCAAGGGATTACAGGATTTTATATTGTTAGTGGATAAACCTAATCTTCTGCTACCCATGTCCTGGAATCCCTAATAATGAAAAAAAGAAACCAAGGATTAAAAGCTAGTGGTATTACAGCTGTCAACACATCAGCCTTAATTTTTCAAAAGCTTTCACATGGGTACACTGATGTGTCTGGAGTCTTTTGCTGAAAGTACTTGATCAGTTTCACAGTGATAAGATAACCAAAAGTTACTTCATTTTTATAAGTATAGCACATCCTTGTAAATACACTGGATTGACTTTAAATTCTTCCTTCTCCCCTGAGTCATAGGTATTTGGAAAGAGATGGTCATTTAGGATGGAAAGGCATTCAAAGGCATCGTGGTAAGAACTGTTATTACAACATTGACCAGTAGCTTGGTATGTCATAGCATCCTGACAGTTAGTGAAAAGGGGAAAATGAAAAATGTTTTGTGAGGCAATGGTTACCTTTTTCCCCATAATGTTGAAGTGGCGAAATAAATCCCCAAATTAGCAAATCACAGTGCTACATTTCTTGTGCTTCAGAGCTCCTTGTTTCCACAGGGAGGCAGAACAGCTGTGAGCTACTGGGACTCTCCCAAACTGATGTTAACATTTACACTGGTTGTTATGACATGACTGTGGCCAAAAAAACCCAACAGGGTGAAAGTTGATGCGTGAAGTAGTGTTGTTCTCAGCCTTCTGGGAATTGTGACTGTGACAGAAGAAAATCTTTAAAAAAAGGAAGGCCAGGATACATTTTTTACTGCTTTCATTATTTTTTTTTTCCTTATTTCAAGATTCATGTTCACATCAAGAAGAAAAGAACTTAAAGAGATGAGAATTCTTAGTCTTGGGATCCCACAGTTCTTAGATTCTCAGGGAGATACATTAGAAAACAAGCCAGCTTCATGGCTTATACATACTAGTCCAGATTTCTGACACCTGGGAAACCTGGAAAAACATAAGTCTATGGGACCTGACGAGATGCATTCCTGAGGGAATTGGCTGATGTAGTCACCAAGCCATTCTCCATGATATTTGAAAAGTCATGGCAGTCAGGTGAAGTCCCTGGTGACTGGAAAAAGGGAAACATTACACCCTTTTTTAAAAAGGGAAAAAAGGAAGACCCAGAGAACTACTGACCTGTCAGCCTCAGCTCTGTGCCTTGGAAGATCACGGAACAGATCCTCCTAGAAACTATGCTAACGCAAATAGAGGACAGGGAGGTGATTTGAGACAGCCAGCGTGGCAAGTCCTGCCTGACCAACCTAGTGGCCTTCTGTGATGGAGTGACTACATCAGTGGACAAGTGAAGAGCTACGGATGTCATCTATCTGGACTTCTGTAAGGCCTTTAACACGGTTCACCACAACATCCTTCTCTCTAAACTGGAGAGATATGGATTTGATGGGTGGACTGTTCAGTGGATGAGGAATCTGTTGGATGGTCACATCCAGAAGGTAGTGGTCAACAGCTCAATGTCCAGATGGAGATCAGTGACAAGAGGTGTCCCCCAGGGGTCTGTACTGGGACCAGTACTGTTTAATGTCTCCATTAATGACAGAGACAGTGGGATCGAGTGCACCCTCAGCAAGTTTGCTGATGACACCAAGCTGAGTGGTGTGGTTGACATGCCTGAGGGACGGGATACCACCCAGAGGGACCTGGACAAGCTTGAGAAATGGGCCCATGTGAACATCATGAGGTTCAACAAGGCCAAGTGCAGGGTCCTGCACCTAGCTTGGGGCAATCCCTGGTATCAATACAGGCTGGGGGATGAAGGGATTGAGAGCAGTCCTGCCAAGAAGGACTTGGGGTTACTGGTGAATGAAAAGCTGGACATAAGCCAACAATGTGCACTCACAGCCCTGAAGGCCAACCATATCCTGGGCTGCATCAAAAGAAGCATGGCCAGCAGGTAAAGTGAGATGATTTCTGCCGCTCTACTCTGCTGTGTTGAGACCCCACCTGCAGTACTGCATAAAGCTCTGGAGCCCTCAGCACAGGAAAGACATGGACCTGTTGGAGCGGGCCCAGAGGAAGGCTACAAAAATGTTCAAAGGGATGGAATGTCTCTCTTATGAAGAAAGGCTGAGGAAGTTGGTGTTATTCAGCCTGCAGAAGAGAAGGCTCCAGGGAGACCTTATTGCAGCTTTTCCATACTTAAAGTAGGCTTATAAGAAAGGTGGGGACAGACTTTTTAGTAGGGCCTGTAGCCATAGGACAAGGGCTACTGGTTTTAACTAAAAGAGGGTAGATTTGGACAAGATACAAGGAAGAGATTTTTTACAATGAGGGTGGTGAAACACTGGAACAAGTTGCCCAGAGAGGTGGTAGATCCCCGGAAACATTCAAGGTCAGGCTGGACACAGTTCTGAGCAACCTGATCTAGTTGAAGATGTGCCTGCTTATAGCAGGGGGAGTTGGACTAGATGGCCTTTAAAGGTCCCTTCCAACCTAAACCATTCTATGATTCTATGATACCTACCTAAAATGGGTGCATCACATCCCCAGATACAAGGAGTGAACATAGCCTATACACAACATGTGCAGCTGCATGCTGTACCCACAGTGGTGGAAATTTGCATCCATACAAATTATTCCTATAGCATGTGGCTGAGTACTAACCATAACCTCCTTAATGGGTATTAAGGTCAGGGGTGGTTTAGTGAAGCCTGTCCTAAAAGTCCAGTAAGTAAGCATGCTCATCTCAGCTGCAAACAAATGGAGACTCTGTAGCTGCATATGGAACCATTTGATATCTGAGGGAAAGGAGAGACGAATCAAGAAAAAAGCAGTAATGAGTGGACAGGGAAGCAGGCCTATATAGGTTCTATTAGCTCCAAAACATTTGCAGAATACATCAGTAATTAATTCAGCTCCCCATGGGACAAAGCTTAAGAATTATATAGAATCACTGACCCCGCTGGAGGCACAGCACCAAGGTACCTCGGGGCAGCTAAGAAAATAGAGAACCTCTTCTCAGTGACCCTATGTAGTGAATAATAATCAACCTCCGGTGTAAAGGCGGCAAAATTTCCCCCCTTCCTCCAACCACCTCTAGGGAAAAAACTCCTAGGCAACTACCTAAATTGAGTATTGAAGTTTCCTCTCACATACTCAGGTTATTCTTGGATAAATCAGAGGAAAGTGCTCAAATAGAGCTGTGTTGGGAGGAAAAAAGAAAACAGACTTTGGAAAAATCTTCACATCTCTCTTTTACATTGATCCAAGAAGCTAACAGGCAATTAACTACTGCAGTGGTACGCTGCCACCTACAAGAAGCACTTCAAGACATCACAGACATCCCATCTGATTATTAAAGAGCAAAGATGCCGTCTCACTGGTCAGATCTTTGCAGCTTGACCTTTGAATATTAAGTTGTCGCCAATACGCACACCTACCACACATATGCTTAGCCCAGTGAGAGACATTATAATTGAAAGAAGATACAAACTGATGCCAGAGACGTAGAATGCCTTTCCTATTAAAAAGTTAACCTACATTGATTTACTGTATGTGCATATCTTGCTATTGTGATAATAAATTGACAAAAGAGCCTTCAAGGATAGCCAAAGAAAATAAACTTCCTATGGAGGTTTCTGTCTGTGAAAGCCCTTTCAGAATTAAAAAAGTGCAATTAAGAAAACAAGGCAGATCAAAGAACTCAACAGCAAAATATCATCTTAGAGAATCAGAATATTACTCCACATTTGCTGTTCACAAAGGCTAACCAGTATTGCTTTGTTATTGGGTTTTTTTCCCCTAATATCACGATTCTTAACTCTGTCTAAACTAAGCATCCTGTGAAATGATCAGTCCATCTCAGCCAGGGGAAGTAGTCATGCAGCCTGGGGGAGTTCAACGTTTCACCTTTGGTCTATGGAACACTTAAAGAGCACATTGCCATCTCCACACTGATAGGAAATAGGCTACAAGTCTACCAATAGTGTTTTTTCCCATATAAGCAGCAAGAAACACATCACATAATTAGCAAGAAAGAAAAAAAAAAAGAAATCTAACTACATTATGCCACCAACAAATCCCTGATCATCTGATATGTCTAAAGAGGGGGCATTTAAATCAGAGTCTACTGAGATGGAAAGTTTTGATTTTCACTGCTTAAGATATTTCAGGCCAAAATCTAGACTTCCTGGGAATGCACACACAGCCTTAACCTCAATTCAAATACAAGCACAATGAACTCCTGGACAGAAACAGCAAATGACTGAAAGGTCTAGATCCTGTCCACAATGCAATCTAAAGCAGTTTCATATAGTATGTAATGGCCATACCTTAACTAGGTAACCATTCTGCTTTGCATGCCTCCCTATACAATTGAACAACTTAGAATTTGCATTTACTTTAATCTATTTTGTCAATTTTATTAATGAATGAATTCTCCCTATGAAACAACAGAAACCTTTTGTCTTATGTTTGCAGTTGGTCACTTAATTAAAAATTAAATAAACTTTATCCAAGGGCCTCAAATCATCTAAAACAATGGAGAACCCTTTTTAAAAGTATTTTCTGTTACACAAAAGAATGTGGAAGGTTGCCATTTCTTATTCACCATCACTTACTACTGCATGAGCATTCAGTCTTTGTTTATCCCTATGAAATCTTTGCAAAAACATAATATACTCTGTGTACAGACTAGATAATGCAAAAAAATCTCCCTATGAATTTTTACACCAACACAGCAAATACATTAGTGCCACTCACACATTCAAGGAATTCCATTACTGATTTCTGTCTAATCTGGGAATTATGCCACAAACTAGTCTTTCATCCTATAATAATAAATTCAAAGGAATTCTGAGATGAAATGTTTTATCAGAAACGATGATTATGCTGAACGGTGCAATGAACCATTCACTAGTAATTCTGATAGCAGGAATACTGGACACTTACATGCTTCCTGAACAATGCAGATTGTCTTTTAGAAATGGATGAGCTGCTCTGGCTAAACCACTTCTTTTCACCATACTGTTGCATAAAAGCATAAAAACACAGAGCTGCAGGGGGTTTTGAGAGGTCACTGCACAGCGCTGTTCGCTGCACTGCCCAAGGCAGGATCAATTATACTTCTATCATTCCTAAAGCACTTTCCCATCCCTTTCTTAGAGAACTCCAACAACTGAAACTTCAAAACTCCTTAAACAGTACATTATTATCTTTGCTTTAGAAAGCATTCCCTGAAGAATCTTTCTTGCTGTGATTTAAGTCTATTACTTATTATAGTCACCAGACTCCTACATAAACTTTTTCATTTTGCAATAATCTTTATGTATATAATTATTATCGTGCCCCCCTCAGACTCCTGTTCAACATAAAAATCCTGATTTTTTTAAATCTTTCTTCACATTTCATTTTTTTAGACAAATCTTGCTTCTCTTTAGGCCCTCTAAAAATGATGGTTCAAATCTTTTTTGAAATTTCTCATTCCCAAACTGGAGAACAGCAGAAAGTTTGTAATGTGTATAGTATAGCTGTAGTCTCTTCATTTAACGCTAGTAAAATGTATGGTTTAGATATGCTCTTTTCATTCCAGAAGTGTGTTTGATCTTTTCACAAAAGTACAAGACCTCTGGTTCTTGAGCAGTTTATAAACCACCATAATCCCATTGCTTTTAAAAAAAAAAAAAAATCCTCCTAAATCAATGGCTTCTCCTCTTATATTTGTGTTGCTGATTATTTCTATGTAAGTGGGGTAACACAGCACCATTTATTCCTGTTGGATTTCATCCTATCTTTTCAGACCATTCTTTCTTCGACTAAATGAGATCATTTTGAATTTTAACCTTGTCCTGTAAAATGTTGGCCATTCCTTCCACACCATGGTTTCCTTCCAGCACATCTTATAAACTTGCTCCTTGTTCCACCACCCAAGTCTTTCATTACATCATTATTCATCATATTTTACTGAGTAAAACCAAATCAAGGCAGTGTGAGATGGGATTTCAACCAACACTTCCTTCATTTTGACCATGAACTATTCTTTGGTAACTATTCTGTGGTTATCTTATCCAAACAGTTTTTCACCATTTGTTCTATTTCAGATGCATAGAAAACAGGACTAGAATGTTGCTTATGGGCTCCTTTCCCTGTCCCTCCCTTTCATTTTAATGAGGGACTTTACATTTCATCTTTTGCAGTCTTCTAGTACCATACTAATTCTCTGTAACTCTTCAAAGTTAAGTTACGGTCTGAGGCTGCAGTGGTATTCCTGTTCTAGACTAGGTCTCACACCTTTCTATCTATGCAAAAAGAAAAGAAAAGGCATTTAAATGTTGCTAGTTTTCAGTTATCAATGGTAGTCATCTGTTCTGTAAATACACAGGAATGCACAAAGGCAGGCTCCTGTATTTATAGAATGGCTTCTGGGTATGTGTAATACTAAGTTTCAGGGGGAACAGGCCACCACAGAGTTACGTGGGAGGTGTTGCAGAGTGGAGGCAGAGGAAGAGATTACAAGTTTTTGCTTTTGATAGGACATTTCTTCTTTTTTCCTCCCTCCCTCTAATCACTTTGCCTTTGGGAGGATGCATAATAAAAAACTCTAGGTGTTTAATCAAGGAGCTTTTCTGACCCTCTGCCCTTTTGCCACAGAAATCCCCATGGAAGATGACAGCATGATCCATGTTCAGAGAGCAATAGCAGCATCTATTCAACAAAAATATAAGCAGACTGGTAATTAGGGCAAATTTTCTCATGTACCCTCTCTTTCTCTCTGCAAATTGCCAGTAGCCATTAAAAATATTCTGGTTTGTTAAATCTGAGTAGCAAATATCTGCTGAAGGAAAGGGATCTCTTTAATAAATGTTGTGGTTTTTTTTTTCTTTTCCCCTCAAATGGGCTAACCTTTCAGGTTTTTTAAGAGGCACTGGAGGTTGTTTACCAAGAAACTGCAGGGAAGAAGGGTGCTTTCATTTTTATGTCCAAATATTTCATGTGAACTGTGCACCCCTTTCATGTTCTTTATCCTATTAAACTACCTATTAGTGCATCTCAGCCTCAAACAACCTCAATCTAGTTCTATCTACAGTATAAAACCTTTGAGATTATAGAGGAGTGAAACATGAGTCTAACTGCATCAACAGTTTAGACTCCAGCTACACAAACTCATACCTGAAGACAAGGACCATATTATTTGTTACATTCTTGACAGAAAAACAAATGAAAACCAAACATAATGCCTACCCAGACTCCCCACCACTGCATTCTCTGGGCTTTGAGTGCGTTGTAATAGAGAATTAACCTAACAAATTGTACAAAAATTGGGCCACAGAGTGCTCAGAAATTTAAACTGCACAGAGAACAATAATCCATGGGCATGTTGAAGGGATGAAATCTGAATGAGAACACTGCATTATTTATAAGCTAATTATGGACATACATATTTTTTATCTCTGCACTGTGACCTGGGGCTGAAGTGCCAAGGAGCCTGAAAAGACATGATGGCTCAGAATGGAATTAACTTTTAAAAAGAGCATTTCCACAGCTTCAGGTCTTTTTATGAGCATCAGCAAGGCTAAGAAAAGGAACATAAGCAGAGTGAAGTCACTAGAGAAACTCTTCTTTCCAATGAAACAAAGGTTTAGAAAAGACACCGTACCTTCAAACATTAATCCATGCTTGGGGACAGCAATAAATAACAATAAAAAGTTAGTCAGGGCTCAGCTCTTGAAACATGAAGGAAATATGTCTTTCTCTAACACACAAACTGCAGCTGATAGATGGAGTATCCAGATCCCTAGGTTTTGACTCTTTGCCTCTTACAGGCAACTCATCAAGTTTCTTGATGAATATTTTGTGCCACAACACAGTTGTGCCCCTTCTTCTGGCACACACTGAATGTCTACCCTCGCATTTGGAGTGAGGCAGTCTTAGACACATGCTTCAAGTCATCACATCTCATCTGAGAGGAAGCAACCACCCACTATCCCTTACATAAGTAATCTTTTACTTTTTAACTTTTTTATTGTGTATGCTTCTGTCAGTAATGATGCTCTGCCGAGATATTCAGGAAGATGAAAAGATGGCTGTATTCAGAGGATGAAAAGGAAATGAAGAATATGTTGCCTATGGAAGCACAGAAAAAAATACAATAATGGCTATAACACATGACTAGAGACCTGTCCTGGACAGAAGCAGCCTCCAACACAGACTTACACAGTCCTAAACACCAGATCTAGAATGCGTTGTTTAGGTAATATCACAATATAGCCTTGGCACTCTTCAGGTTCTTCTACACTTCCTAAAGTACACAAGTCCTCTGTTCCTGAAATTTTGTGCAATTTCATAAGGAAACTGTCTGGAAAACAACTGGTTTTTCAAAGGACCATACAAAAATCTGTGACACTTAAAAACCCCACATGCATACTATCATTTCCTGCAGTTTCTTCAGTCAGCTGCTAAAAGCCTAAGAAACGCTACAACCCTTTACATGAGGAATTAAGAGAAATCAGGTATGTATTCCAACCCTTACACCTGCCGATTCCCAGACTACATATCTTCTCCCCCTCTACAACCCTGAAGGCCATCAGTGGGATGAATATGGCTACAGCCCTAATATCATTGCTTGTTCTTTGCATATACAACAACCATAGGTCGCTCCTTCCCAACCCATTTTCAAGAAAACATACAGAACTGGTTGTTATTGGCCAGCTACCAACTGCAAAATTAAAAACCTGTGCGCCAAATGGGCACAGCTGCCCCAGCCACTGCTGAGCTATATGCAGACCTGCCAAATAATAGCAACCTCACTTGGACTGACCTGGGATGCATCAGAGCCAAGGTCAAAAGCATAGTTAAGAAGCCATTTTTTTCCCATTGAATGAGTTCCTCTTCAATCGCCACTTAAAAAAAATTTATGCAAAACATAGGACACAGGGTAAACAAAACCATGCAGCCAAAGACTACAAAAACTTCTCCCTGCAGTATAGTCATAGCTCAGACAAAACTACTAATTTGAAACACCAATATGCCCTCAGAGCAAAAAGGTATCATAGACATGTATTTATTAGTATTAATAAATTGAACAACATATGCACCCTACAGATGCTTTGAAGCATTAGAGTATGGATAAGACTGAAAACAAAAAAAACCCTTTCATTTTGCCTAGACCTACTTTTTTGTTTTGTTTTAAGCAAAGATTGTTTTCTTTCCCTTATTTTTTTCAGGAAACAAAAACTTTGAGTTTTTACATTCAAGTTGTGGAAGCCGGAGACAAAAAGCTACATTTTTATGTGAGATGTTTTCTTTTAAGAAAGAAAGATTGACATTTCTAATGGAAATAAATCCTGAACAGATCTGACTAGGCTATGCAAGAATCGGTAAAGTTATGTCTCAAAGTGTCTGTCACTAGATTATAACAATTGCATGACTCCCACCAAATTTGTCTTAATTTCTTTACAGCAAAATAATGGTTTGGGGTTTTTTTAAAGTCAAGAGTATTTAGATTACACTGTCTGTTTCAGCAGGACCAGCCTCAAGTCAAAATTTGTCTCAGGACCTGTAAGCTTTTTTTTCTTTACAATACCGCAACAGATTTCTTTTCTGAGTAATGCCCAGGACTGCTTTTTGTAATGGCAATAAAAGTCACCAAACTTTTGTTTGCCCTATGGATCAATAAGGTGAATTACAGCAATAATTCAAAGCACCGTTGCTTCCTGCTACCTTAACCACAATCAGGTAAGAATAGGCAAAAGTCATAAGAATTCTATCTGGAATTCTACTGTCGGCTTTTATCTCATTGCTTGACAACCATTTGCAGAAACTTTTTTCTTCAAACACATCCTCTTTTTCCCTCTTTCATTGTAGAATTTTCAGAAAGGCCTTTCATCATCTGATCCACTTTTTAACAATAATAGTTGCAATTAACTTTTCCTAAAATGTATTCTGTAGTCATCTTTATTCCTTACATGAAATGTGCCCTTTTAAAAAACAGCCTTGCATTCCTCCAAGGAGAAGAGAGCAGATTTTGTAACTCTGCCTCCAGAGAAGGGGACACAGTTTTCAGCCGCCACCTTCCTGAAAGAACACAGACAAGTCATGCAGCGATGCTGTGCTTTATTGCCCCATCTGTGACGTGAGGCCAAGTAATTGCTTCTCCTTACAGAATCTGATACATATTAACTAATGTGTGTGAAATTACTCATATTGCAGAAAACACCACAGAAAAAGTATTAGGCTGTTTCTCAGTCTATTAGGTGTGTAGAGTACTACAGCATGGACTACACTCTTACGCCTCCCTCTGCCCAAGCAGTACACTCTAGTTCCTGATAGAGATTCTTCATATTACCTAAAAGCTAAAAAAAATATGAATATTTAATATGTTTCTGCGTTTGTTTTAATGAAACTAGTGAAATCTAATATATAGTAAGATTTGCAATAGGAATAACGCTAGAATAATAATCCTCTTGCATGAAAATTCCTCCAGGTTTCACTATTTAATGAAAAGAGCAGCGACTCCCTCTGTAGGGGAAACCTATCCTAACAAGAATGCAACAATTAAGCCTCATCCTCCATCTTTGTATCTTAATCTGAGGGTGTCATTTTGCACCATTGATTTTTAAGTAGAAATCCCCACTGAGCTCAATGGGGATTTCTGTTCAAAAATCAATGGCACAGTATGGCTCAGGGCATTTAAACTAACACTGGACTCTGCTTTAATCTACTTTCTTTCCTGCTTCTTTAGCATGGGGAGAAAACTGTTGTTTTTATGTCTCTATTGACTACATTTTAATAGATTAAATTAACCAGGCCCCAAACAAGTACCAAGAGTTATTATTTTTACTGTTTTAAAGATAAACCTTCTTGATATGTTGGTTTTCCATAAAATGTCACAGTGGTAGACAAAGTGCAGTTCAGCTGTGTTGTGGGGGAGAAAGCAGGATGCAGCAGACTCAGAGTGAGTACTAATATACTGGGAAAACTAAGAGTCTATTGAAACCAACCTAGAAATGTGGTTTCTTTCCAACCCTGTGTATTGCTTTTCATTTACTTTGTAGTCAGGGCACATGAGAATTTGTTTGAAGGATGTTTACTGTACTTTTGCAAGCTCCTGTGTGTGATGCAGTGGCTTTCTCTCAAATATAAATCTTCTGTCTGTCTATAGGGACTTTGGGACTACTGGGGTGTCCACACACACAGAAGCAACTGCTTCTTACTGAGGCAAATGAGAAATGTCATTTTTTAGAGCGTTTTGTTTTTCTACAGAAGAAAAAGGTTTCTACAACCTCATTCAATTAAGTTATGTAAGAAAGAAAACATTCCTATAGCTCCTCCAGCTGTTTCTTGCTGTTTCTCTCCTTAACGGCTTCCTCATTCCCCAAACATGCCAAAGCATATCCCATGTCTTGTCCTCTGGGTCCAAGGTTTCAAGTCATTTTGATGGACTTCAGTCATGCATTGATTTGGCCTGTATCATTTAGATTTGATTCTACCTTATACGCAATGAACAAACAAGGCCGAAAGGGATTGGGTTCTACATGGTCCGATACTTGTTTCTTACCAGTTCAGCTGAAGGTACCCTTCAACTGAGGAACTAAATTAGGAATCAGGAGCACATGTCTTCTTGACACCTTGGAAACTAAACCCCAAAATATGTTTTAGAAAATAGTACAGACTTGTTCATGGGCCAAAAAAAAGTAAACATACAGATTCAAAAGGAGTTTTGATGGATGCTGGAACTATGTGAAGGAATCAGACATGATTTTAAGCAGATTGCATTGCTCTAAAGGGACAGACAGTTCACACAGTAACGGCAAGAATGAATTATCCTGAAAAAAGCCAAAAACTTACAATAGTTACCAGTAACTTTCCTGAGGTAGTGCTGCTAAACCCACTCTCCAATTCTTCCTCCACACACATATCTAACAATTGTTGAGCCTTTCGGGCTGCAGGGACATACACATAGGGAAGACAAATATACTCTTTGCTTTAGAAGAACTACTTTCAGAAGCAGAATGAAATACTCATTATGTGTGCCTGCTCTGATGCTATGCAAATCAATGGCAGACTCTACTGATTTCATTGGGAGCAAATTGGGGATGCCTTATAATACTTCAAAAGAACAAACTGCAAAAGATCAAGAATCAGCTTATCATAAAACAGTGTTTATGTTAACTGTGGTAGGCCTCAGTCTTCATATTTCGCTAAGGATCTTATTGCATCCTTGATTGCATGTCTCTCCTTTGCATTATGCCAGTTATCTATGTAAAAAGAGCAGTTGGTAAGCTGACTGTTCCCCCCTGAGCTATTTTGGGAGCTAAGATGCCTTGAAAAGGTTCTGTAACCACGTCTCCTGATACTTCAAAACACTTGAAGCTATATAAAGGTGAGACAATTTTAACAACAAATATTTGATCTCCTAAAAGTAACTGATAGAGCATCTAGTTATATAGAACATCATTAACGAAAAATGGATTAACGATAATCACAAACCACAATTTTCTGTGCTTTTGTGTAGGACTCTGCTCAAGCGAGCTGTTTTAGATCAGCTGTAGTCACTCAAGTTTGTTGTCATTTGGTGATATAGTAGCATCTAGTCACCACTAGATATAGTGTTCATACTGTGAATAATGATGTAGGAATTGATGCCTTACCACCTTCTGAATTGAGCACCAATGTTATTACACTTTGTTCTAATACAGACCTTAGGGAAACAATACAGAGGCCATTATTTCTGAGACTATAAACAGAGCAAGAACAGAAGACTGGAATCGCTTGATACACCCTTGAAGGTGTCCTACAGCAAATCCATAATATGGTTATTGTTCCAAGTTTTCTAATTAATAGCTGATAGTAAAGGTGTTGTTAAGAACTGGTTTTCCTGCTGAAGAGCTTCAAAATTTAACCAGTCTTCTACTGTCCCACCTGCTCAGAAAAATAATTTCAATAGGAGCTTCCACACGAGAAGTTCAAAGTACTTGCAGAGCTTAATTTGTCACACTTAATTGCTCACTATCCTAGTAAAATATCTCACCGTCCTAGTAAATGTTTCACTGTGCTAGTAAGACAGTGAGATAGTATCCTGATCTTAGATTGAGGGAAAGCAGGACATTAAATAGGATGTTGTGAAAATGATGAAACTTGAAGAGAATCCAGATCTCCTTGTTAAAGCTAGCTAAAACCTAGAATTCCCACTGCACAGAGAAACTTCAAAATTTTATTCATTTAAATAATAACAATAAATCCTGTCCTACTCTACTTCCCACATGCCTAAAGATTTTAATAGGTTTCATGAAATTGTATTTAAATTTTAACTCTCCCCCTTTTAATAGTACTGTCTTGGTATAATGATATGACATGCCCTTATTTTTCTACTGCTTTAGGTCCACAAAAGCAGCTACCTCCTAATATATACTGAATATTTTTCCAGAAGAAAGTGTTTCTGTTGGTGGTGTAGTGAAACTGATATTGCCAGTTACTAAACATTACTACTATAGATATGTCAAGAAATAATTTAAAATAGTTTTAAATAGAGAAACTCATGCTGCAGGGCTAATTATAATAATTAAACCAGACAGGCATTCAGAAGAAATGAAACTTTGAAAAAAGGCTTGCAGCAGTCAGGGTCACAAAAGGTGACAAGGACTACTGGAGAAAGATACCAGTGTACAAGCAAAGTATATGTTCTTGGGAATGTCTCTGAAAGAAGCTGTTTACAAACAGCCAAGCAATACCCTGTGAGAAACATCTGCTTTGCCAGCAGCAAGCTATCAGTAGGAAAGACGAGACTGCAAATAGCATGTAATTTCCACACTTTGTGTAAACATGTGTATAATGGTTGGACTCGATGATCTTGAAGGTCTTTTCCAACCAAAATGATTCTATGATTCTATGATTCTATAATGACCACTCACTCATAACTGTCTCTTCCTTTTTGTCTTCAGGAAGAGTTAGCCAAACTACTTGTCTCCAGCTGACCCAAGTCACAGAGCAAAAGTCCTCTCCACATACTTCTCTGCAAAACTTTCACATCAAGAAATGTACAGATACAAGTTTTTTGTTTTCCTTTGTATTCTTTATCTTGTGGATTGATCTCCTGAGAAAAGGAATATATTCAGTATAAGCCATCTCAGGTGTTTTCCCACCGGTTAATATATAGCCCATCATTTGTAAGAAAACCCATGTGATGTTGGGAAGGAACATCTTTTTACAATACAAAAACCACAGCCATAAACAATGACACTTCCTCAAACCAGCAGGAGCTATCCCAGCTCCAGTTCAAAATCCCTGAATTTTCACTTTGTACAGCACTGTGTAACATGTTAAAGCACTACAGAGGAATTAATGACCCAGGTTTTGAGATCAACATATTAACATCCATTTCTTCAAATACTCTCTTCAGTAAGTCAACAAGAAAGTTTCAGCTATATTCTTCCTGCCTGTCTTCTGAGAGATAGAATTGCAATTTAAAATATAGCTTCTAGGTTACCTATAGCTGTGCCCGAAAAAGGTGACACATGCTTCACTTCTAGCTGCTTTTCTAGGTCTGTAACATATCAGCGTGGACCACGATCTCTTTTAACAAAGGGTTTTCCTTGTAAATTAAGTTGCAATTGTTTACAGGACTATTTAGAGCCATACAAGGTTTAGGACACATCCAACATATATTACCTGTCTGTTCAGCACTGTGAATATTTCCTCTGTGTTGCACTCTGCGAGTCCAGGCCCACAGCTCACCTGCAACACAAACTTTCTTTCCAGTTTCAAAGCATGGTATTTCTTGCTGATTCTGGGCCCTTCTAGCTGTGTTACTCTGCCCTGCTCTTTGACTTGGTCAGTCAGTCTCTCTCTCACTCCACCCCAACCTGCTTTTCCCTTTGGTGAAAAAAATGCAACAAAGTATTCAGAACATGAAATACATATACATGTAGGTTCTCTTGCACTTTACCCACTAATCTACTGCACAAGGACAGCGAATTTAAATAGGGACTATTTCTACTGCTGGCTTCCCCCAGAAGTATTTTCTTCTCCCCTTCCAATTCTTCTGTCCCTATTAGCTGTAACTGCCCCTTTCCTCATTCCTACTCACTACCTAACCAAAAAGGCCATAGTCTGAGGCCTGCTACAAACAACATGCAAACCTGAGCTCAGAACTCTGATGTTTTGTAGGTAACCTTGAAAACACCTTCCAGGAGATTCAGTCTACGAAGTAAAGATTCCCCATTTTTCACTGGGAATGCTCATGCTGATCCTGAGAACTCACATTACAAAGCTCAAAGTTTCAATGTGCACCTCTGTGAGCCTTGTACAGTAAGACTCATAAAGCACAATAACAATGGATAAATCTTCTCAAATAAATTAACTCAAAATATCCTAAAACATTTTATAAACTGGATTTTCTGTCTAACACAGCGTAATGCACAATGATGTACCAGGCACATCAGTCATTTGGAATAGCATGGACAATGATCCTCACTTTGAAGTGACTGCATCACTCCCAGCATACACAGTAAAATCTTTTCATCACATTGCAAGAGTTTCAACGAAGAAAGCAGAAACTTGCAAACACGGATTCACAACACACAAATAAAGTTTTGTTTATCAAATGACAGATGTCTCAGAACTGCATCCTTTTTAGTAACGAACAATTGCACATTGTTACAGGACATAGGTTTGTCAATCATTGGATGCTATTAATGTTAGTGTGACTAATGAATAATTTAAACATTTTTTTTAAGCTATTCTGCTGCAGGAAGATTTAAAGACCCTCTTTTTCTTTTAACTTATATGAAGCAAAAGTAACTTCGACATATAATGCAATCAGTTCTATAATTGACAAGCATGATTACATTTTTGCAATAAAATATATGTGAGTACCTCAGCAAATTATTGCCTAATGCCGTATGAATCTGGCATTAATGAAGAAATTGAAAAATAAACAACCAGAGCGGCTTTAAGTACAAAAATAATCAACGCATATTTGAGGCTAATGTGATTAAGAACAACAGGATGTGTGAACACAGATTGCTTCTTGGTTCAGCATTTCTCATTTTCATATAGCTTACAAGATTGCACAGGCATTTTTTTACTGAATAGCTAAACTGGTTTAGAGATGTTACATGCCTATTCTATTTTCTAAGTGGAGCAACATTTATATGCTTGGGATTATATTCTATTAGTGCAGGCAGATGAATTTTTCAAATTTGTTTGTCCTGGGATTAGATGAACATGAGTTTGAAATATTTTAAAGCCATCTACACATTTTGAAATTAAGTGAAAGCCTGCAGAATTAGAAAAGGTTCAAAAGGAATAAAGAATGGTTCTTCTTCTTGCCAAATGGGAAAAGGCTAGATGATATGTGAGCAATGACCGGTTCTTAGCCATATTGTTTCAAAAATAGAAAATGACTGCCATGGGCTCAGAGGTGATTTAGTGTAAAAGCATCAATGTCTCCTTTTGGTTATCAGGAACATAAACAAAACCTGTTGGATTACCGCTGAAAAATAGCCCACGTACCCTACTAAAACTTCTCAGGGGGCGGACAACTTCATACCTATCCAAAAATATAACCTCTCCTGCAACAGCAGTGTCATATTCACTAAACAGTGAACTCACCTTACAGAGTTAAGAGATATATCTGAAGTACCTCAGAACTCATTTAGACAATTTTATCCCACCTCCTATTACTGCAAGCTGACATAGACCATTTCAGATGCCCTTAGGACTAATGCCCAGCTGGCTACATATCTCCCAGCAGGCCAAGCACTGCCCAAGGAGTGTCCACATTGCAATGCAGGACATTGTCAAGTCATTCTACCTTAGAATGTCTCCCATAGCCAAACAGATTTAAAAAACAAGCTAGCATAGAGGACTCTGGTCACACTGTGATTAATCAGCTGCTTCCCAATTAATGCCATGCAGGCTGCCTTTTACAGATCACAGAGACTATAGCCCCAAGAGAAAAGCAGGCAACTGCAACACCTGTATTTTTTGCAGGCTAACAAAAACACCAAAACCACCAGGCAATTAGCTTTTGTGTGGGTTTCTTTGAATCCCATGTTGTTTTTATTATAGCATGTAAAAATATATAAACATTAATTATATATTCATTATACCTAATTTCACATGTTATAAATGTATAATACATTAGATATATAAATAGGAGTAGGAACAAAATATGAGTTTCCTGCCATCCAGCTGACAGTTCTAATTAATAAATTCAGCCTCTCTCTCTTCCCATTCCTCTCCCCTGCAAGCCAGACAATATCAAGTTAGTAACACAGTCTTGGTTTCAAAGGAAGATACTGAAGGACACCACCCCAAAATACTTCACAACTAAGGCACTGTCCCATACTGGAGGAAACTGGGATTCAAGTCCCTGGCCTAATATTCCTTTCCAGGTCAATACTCACACCAATAGTCAGTTGTCTAAAATAGAGTATGAAATTTCCTTCTTGGTATGTGTGGTGTTTGTTTCAATGAAAGAGAGCTGACTTTATCCACCTAACTCCAGAAAAAGATCATGTTTGAGACCTAGGAAGAGAGAGCCACTTCTGTCTTGCCTAGGGCCAAGCTTTGTTCTATTGTCAAGCAGTACAGCTCTGCTCCTTTTTTAACATTCCCTAAAGGTTTATGTTCAGTCTCTTCTTGTACGTATGAATCCTACTACTACTCCCTACCTGAGGTGAAGGTTTCATGTAAAAGAGCATACAGGTCCTTGTGTGGGTTTAGCCTTTATTATGCTCTAAATCACTTCCCCTTTCAGCTTTCAAGGCATTTAGACTGCATTTTGAGATGAGACTGTTTCTTGCTACACTGTGTATGGTGTCTTGCTTCATGAGGTCCCATGGTCAGGAACAGCTGCTACCACTGTATGTACAATTTCTGTTCAGAGAGGTTCACACAAATGATTCCTTAAAAGCAGTCTTCACAAACATACATATATTAATGGATCCTTCTGCCAATACATATTCAACCTCACAAAGAACCTAAGGAATTCTGTAACACTCAAGTCATTCATATGACTCTGACAGTGTGGCTGTACTGGTACCAATCTCCTGTATTTGACCACTCCAAAATTACAGCTTCTGGTGAAGAGAGACTGTGTTTATCCAAAGAACATTTCCTTTTTTTTCTCTGTACCCTGCTGATCCATATCTACACTTAGGAGGAAGTACTGCTCCTGGGAGCCACAGACTAGTTCAGTTTGCATGGCCCATCTACTCACAGAGATCTCAGCAACTAGAGTAACAGCTTCAGAAACACAGATCTGTCTACTGGGAATTGAACTGAGACCACAAACTCATTTTCCACAGGGCAAAGAAACAGTGAGTGACAGCAACCAAGTAGTGTAAAATTCACAGTGCACAGATCACAGAATGTCTCAGAAACAGTTTTACATATTTGGTCTCATGAAACTTTGCACCTTCAGATTGCAACTCAGTTGAAATATGAATACAATGCTACTTTCACATTTGAAATAGATGAAAAAGCTAAATACCTTGCATTTGATATAAAAAATTAACTCAGAAAATAGCCTTGTGATTAAAAATAGGCTACTTTTTCAGTGAAAATAATGTCTTTTGAACACAAAGTACATTTTCAGAGGGTACTTCATATTACAGAGAAGATGAAGCATTTTACCCTAGTTGTGCAAATTCTCAGACAAATCCTTAACTTCATATGCATGATTCCTTCTCCAAAGTCTGTCTCATGAATGCTAAGCATACATTGCTAGAAATTCCTAATTATATACTTCAAAATCTTACTGATGTCTTGCACAATACTACTGATCGTGCTGATAGGTAGCAATAGCAAGATTTCTTTCAAGTTTTCATCTGTTAATGTTATAGTTGGTTTTGCCATATTTTTGCAGGAAGACATGGAACAAAAGAAAGACTTAAAAAAAGATGACCAGAGATCTAGAGAATGAGTCACAAAGAAAGACTGAAAGAACAGTATAACTTAGCCCAGAGAAGCGAAGATTAAAGCAAGAGGTGATAATAATCTTCAAATATAATTAGAACCCATTACATGCAGGAAGCTAGTACTGTTCCCATGTCCACTGGGACTAGGACAAACAGTAATCAATTTATGTTGCACGTCATATTTAGACTAGAAAACTTTCTAATGCTGAGTAACAATGAAGTGCAGGACTCTCTGTGGAGTCTACAGAATGTCTGAAAGCAGAAGTTTTTATGAGAATGCCAAGCAGGAGTCTGAGAGGAAAGTTTTAAAGATATTTCTGCCTTTGATACGAGCATATAACCTCTTAATGTCCCTTCTTCCAATAACATTAGATTCTGTTTGTCCTTGCACTAGTAGAGGGATATATTCCTTAAATTCTGTTCTACCACAAGATCTTTTTAATATTACAGGATATTAGAAAACTATAGGTGACACTAAATAGCAGTTATATGGGTAAGGAACATGAGCACCTAATGGGTAACCATCTTACATAGATGACAATGAGTATAGCTCACATTGCTTTGATCTAAAATTATGTTCATTGAGAATTTGTCCATATAATTATCATCTTTCACCAGAATTGCATATAATAGTGTACCACAATTATGAAAAACATAAGTATTAATGTAAAACATTACAGCAAAACGTGAATCCCTCAGAAATACTATGACATTGTGAAATGCCATTTTAGACAAAATTAGATTCTAACTTAATAGGCAGGTTAAAAGTAATTCTTCAAAGACTCCATATGATCTTAAATTACCTTATACCCTGTACCTTGAAACTGAGTAAGGGGGGGGGGAAAGAAAGGTTAACATGTGAATACCAAGATTCAGCTCTTGCTGGTATCCTAAGCAAGAACAACCGCGATATTGATTTCTTGCTGTGCTCTCCACAGATTATGGTATGTGTACACAGCTAAGTACAGAACTGAGTATGACCAACATCCCCAGCTGAAGATGTTAAGAACTGAATCTTGAGAGACATTTCTGGTCTGATCATAGCTGACACTATGGAACTATATAAATACAGTAAAAACTCTACCAGCCAATAACCATTTTCATTGCTGGTATTATGGTATCATCTAAAATTCATAGCAAACATTAAGGATCTACAGGGCAAGGAAACAATATTTATCATAAAGCTTACCATTATAATTAGCAAAGGATGGGAGAAAAAACCTATTAATACTATCCTACTAACAGAAGAACAATGTCGGAAGCCTATTTCTTTCCAATGACAATATAGGGAGTCTGAGTCAGATAACTTAGAGGTCTAAAGCAACAAAGGATATCTCTTTCGTCTCCACTGTGACTGGATTAGCAAACTGCCTCCAGTCACCAACTTAGATTTTCAAAGTGGTAGGAAATGAACCTGGAGTTCCCTATAAATGAACCTAACTTCCTCTCCCTATTTAATTTACCTTCTAATAGTCTCATATTGTTCACATACACCTGATTACACTTTTTAGTAAAAAAAAGAAAGCAGTTTTGCTAAAGGAGGCTGTGTAGGTTTTGGCTTGGATAGAGTTGATTTTCTTCATAGTAGCTAGTATGGGGCTGTGTTTTGGATTTGTGCTGGAAACAGTATTGATAACCCAGAGATGTTTTGGTTACTGCTGAGCAGTGCTCACACAGAGCCAAGGCCTTGTCTGCTTCTCACCCCACCCCACCAGCAGGTAGGCTGGGGGTGCACAAGAAGTTGGGAGGGGACACAGCCAGGACAGCTGACCCCAACTGACCAAAGGGGTATTCCAGACCATATGACATCATACTCAGTATATAAAGCCGGGAGAAGAAAAAGAAAGGGGGGGAACGTTCAGAGTGATGGCATTTGTCTTCCCAAGTAACCATTACACCTGATGGAGCCCTGCTTTCCTGGAGATGGCTGAACACCTTCCTGCTGATGGGAAGTGGTGAACGAATTCCTTGTTTTGTTTTGCTTGCATGCACAGCTTTTGTTTTACCTATTAAACTGTCTTTATCTCAACCCATGAGTTTTCCCGCTTTTACTCTTCTGATTCTCTGCCCCATCCCACTGGAGGGTGAGTGACTGAGCGTTGTGTGGGGCTCGGTTGTCGGCTGGGGTTAAACCACAACAGAGGCCCATCTTGCAATCTTGCTGATGTGTTAGTCAGGTAAAACCAACATTTCCAAGGCTGAGAGCAGCATTTTTTCCAGCTATGTCCAGCACTGCCTTCTGCAGATTGCAAGCTACTGCGTCAACTTATGTGACATTTCTCCAGTTTACTTCAGTGGACGTTCTGCCTAGAACAGGAATTTACAGCTCAGGGAAGCAGGAAGTATACGCTTCAGTTTTATCCCATGCAGCATGTATGCCTAACTTTAGCCGTGTCTCTAGTCTTAACTAGTTTGTCTACGATGATCTCAAATCCATTCTAGTCAATTTTTGAGCAAAGAAATTGAAACAGTTTCAGAGAATGTCAAAACACTAGATTTGAAATATCTAAAAAGGTTTTGGGTTTGTCTGGGATTTTTTTACCACAAAGCAACATTAGATTTTGAAATGTTAAGGGATAGCAAAAAAGCACCCTACTGCATTCCAGGTAAATAAAATACTTTGGACAGCCTGGAACACATTTAGAATAGAACAGAACTGAAATATTAGTTGCAGACACCATCTCAGTGAGACTGTGTACTTCTCAAAGTGGACATTTTTCTGCTGGCAAAGAAAAGAACAAGTTGGGATTAAAAGGACTAAATGGGGTCCTGGCTTGGTTTGTTGCTTTGTTTGTGGGATTTTCAGGGTTTGAGACTTCACCTCAACTTCACTAAGAGGATTACCCCATGACATGAGCTTTCCTGTGTGTTTTCATTCTTTTCAGCAATTCATGTTGGCATCAAAGGCTCCTCAAACATAGAGTGGATGGAAAATGGAAGGACATCTTGCTCAAAAATATCACAAGAGTTTTGCCCTTTGACATAGGAAGAACTCAGCCCAGACTTCCTGCACAGTTGTCTAGTGAGTGTGGCAGACAGTCTATCAGAGATAATTCTTTCTGTTTTCATATTAGCATGGTTGAGGCTTCAGAATTATTTCTTTGGGTTTTTTGTCACAGAAGGTAGCCATCGACCGTCAGGGAATCGCTGCATTTCTAAGTTCTCTAACTGAACATTGCTCCTTTCCTCACTTCTGCAAACTCCCTACAGTTCATGGTTTTACTCCTGAGAGAGTATTTTGTGATTAAAATGCAAGCACCCAACTGTACCGCTGTAATCAGTTACAGCCAAAAAGGTGTTTCCATCATGCACCCACTTATTCAAGGGCTGAATAATATTTATACCCAAACTGACTTTGGCATAGTAGATCCTGCCTTCATGGAAAAGTTTCTTTTTCTCTTCTATGGAAAAACTTTTCAAATGTTTTTTTTTTAAATCTCTTCAGTCATTTTGTCATTAGAAGAAAACATTAATGAGAAGCTAAGATACTTATTTTCAGAGCAGAAGACATTTATCCTGTGTCTATGTTCTATTCCAATTATACCAAATGCTTAATGATGTAAGTCTAATCACTCCCTGGAACACATAGTGCTCCCATGCACTATTGACAGCTCTTCTTCACTAGAAGATTATAATCTGACAATTTAGAGGAAAGATTTGTTCCAGACTTCAACTATTTAAAAACATTTTATCCATAAAATGCAAGTTCATATTACAGACTTTACAAATAACCCAATATTTGGACTAAACAGTCCCCTTCGTGTCTTCCAATATACTTTCTTACAGGTGCATGTCATTGATCACCTATGAGATTTTATTCTAGTAAAATTTTTAATATAACTTTAAAAGCCCTTCAAGTGTCAAGAAATCACCGCTTTCTAACTTTTACTTTCTTTCATTGCCAAGGAGGCATTTAAATAACGTATCAAAAATATGCAGCAGTCTCAGTGAAGAACACATTTAACAGACATGTTTCCTCCAGATTTTTTCCCTTTCCCCTGTCAGAAGTATCCTTGTATTTGTTCTGTTTTGCACTGCCAGCCTGAATGTGATTGTGAGTTACCACTAATCATCTGAATGGATGAGACTTAATGAAACCATCATTTGTGTTTGTAAAAGCAACTGTGTCTGATGTTCCGGGGACAAATTTCAACCTTTCCAGTGCTTTAGTGGAAAGACTATAGCAATGGGGCTTTTCTATTTTTTCTTATCAACTACGGCAATGGGAAGGGGACAGGCAATGGCTTAAGGTCAAATCATGACATTTCTGATGTTCATGGAATCTCTGAACTACCTATTCATTCTTTGAGCAGAGGATGATCACAGCTATAAGCCTTCACTGCCATGGCTGAACTACAGAACCTGCTACAGATCCAGAAATCTTTGCCATTTCCTCCAAATTGCTATGGGTTTCTGGAAGCTGTTAGTCTATTTAAAAAAACATAGAATATATAAACAGTGCTTGAAAAACACCGTCTTATTATCAGAAGTGATGTGTCTCTTTCTAGAGTAGCTACAGATGATTCATGGAGACTTTAGTTTTGGTATTTGATATACACCATAGGAAAGTCGCATGTCTATATATACCTTACAAAATATACTTGCCACTGGCTTTTTAAAAATAATTTAAAACCTGTAAATCTAATTTGCTTATGCGAGTGCATATGATATGCACATATCTGTTTCACAGTGACCATGTCTTACAGTTGCATACTTCTGAGAATCTACTGTAAGCCACACAACCAAGTTCAATTTTAGTATACTGTCACCAAGGTTAGACTGCAAGTGAATTTACCCTCTCATCTTTAGTTTTGAAAAAGAAGCCACAAAGAAGTAATTCACCTCAGTACATCCTCCAGTAAGGTGAAGCCTTTTTTACCCACCTATAGCTTAAGAAGCTGGGATTATTAAATTTCACCTAAGAGCAACAGCAATTCATCCAAGACAGCTGGACAGTATGAGAGTACCGACAAGAAAAAGCCTTCCCACTAGCACTCTGCCTGCAACTCTCCCAGAGTATTTGTAATGATTACTGGGTCAGCATCACATCAGCTGCATCATCAGCTATTCCTCCACTGGCTGGTTTGCTCCCATGCAGGCTGCATCACCAGCCCAAGAGACAGAAGCCTTGTATGTCAGATATGCAGCAGCCAGCAGGCAAAGAGCATTCCAGCTCATCTGCTCAGCCTCTAATGCCTAGCATAGCACATCTGGTAAAATTAAATGGTATAAGGAAGTCTTGTACTGCTCTCCAAGGCAAAAATCACCTGTAGAGTGCACAACCACTAAACTACAACCCAGTCCTCCTAAAATGGAACTGAGGCAGTAGCAGGTTGGAGCATTTTTAATCTGTAATTCTGAATTTAAGCTTCAGAAAATTGATTTAAATTTGTAATATCTAAATTAATATAGAGAAATAATTTTCAATGTATTGTAGGTCATGGCTTTCCCTCTCTTCACTATTTTTTGTAAACCATTGTGATGTGTCATTGGGTATTTACTGCTTAGTTATGTGTATCTAACCTCTTTAAGGAAGAAGTTTAGTTGTCAGCAAGTATCAAGGGGACTGATAACAATTTCCTTTTAACTAGAAATTGACAGTCTGTATTAGTGTCTGCTTTGAGACTAGCAAGTTGAAACCCACCTGCAGTCAAGAAGGAAGGACTCTTAAAAAAAGTTCCCAGCAGCATGAGCTAATTTTCATTAAATCAGCATTGTTGAAATTAAAATGCTAAATACTTGCTATACAATGATAACATTCCCACTATGTTCACTACTTCTCTTTCTTTAGGAGAAAAAAACTGTTTATGTGTAAACTGGTGCTTAGAAAATGTTCATGATTGATATCTCCAAGGAGTAAAGGCCTTTTATTTACAGACAAGAAAGATAGCATATGAACAGTAGCAACAAAAGCTGCTCCGCTACAACTTCTCAATTAAAAGTTGGCACCTTTCCAACTTTCAAACACTGCTCTAAGTCTGATCATACCTTGCTTTTGGGTAACATTTCAAGCACAAATGCCCATCTTTGTGGCAGATTGCTGCAGTACCTATCAGCAGCTAGCTGATGAGTACCAGAACCAGGATAAACTTCCACTGCAGACCAGCGTGCATAACTGCCTAAGTGAAAAGTAAGTATTTGTTAAAGAATTAGGTCATTTCAAATTCACTTTTAGATAATTATTCACTAGATGAAAGAATACTGCTGACACACAGATGACCCCAATTACATTTCTGTTAATGCATAAAGGAACTCTGTAACTACTGCCTACTATTCTGCACTCAGACAAACACTGATTTTGGCAAGAACAGAAGTTTGATTATGTGAGCATTATACTCTGTATCCTTTGCTTGGCTATTAAAATTATAAAACCACACAATCCAATACTACTTCCAAAACCCAATCTCGCTGACAAACAAAATATCTGGACACAAATTCAGAATCATCCTACACTGGCATGAATGTGGAAATTTAATGAGTGATCTGGACACACATGTATACACTTTCTTGCTACAGTTCCCAGCTTGGATATGGAGATCATCTTCCCTTTGCTCCTCCCTCCTATAGCCATAAGAATCAGAGACTGGAAGATGGAGGCCTAACTGCCTGCAAGAAATCCATAACTGTATAGACATCAGTGAATATAAGCAATCTATCACTGATCCCAAAGCCATCCCAACAATTAGCTGAGCAGCTGCCCCTGCCTAACTGAAGACTCCTTAAAGAGGACTAAAGCAAGGACTGTAACAGCCAGAGGATGAGAAGCAAGTGCTGAAGTAAATGGAAGAGCTACCTGCCTCAAATAAAGAAAACACATAGACAAAGAACTGGTGGACACCCAGAACAACTAAAAGCTCTCTCTGCAAGCGTGCAGTCCATACAGCTCCCAAGATATCTGGCTAGTTGACCAGTAAGAGCTTGTGGACAGGGACTACATATCACTGCTTGGATTTTTTTTCAGTTGTTTATGTACCCCACTAAACTAGTTCATTAGAGGACAGATAGTCTTCATATCATTTACTGCTCATATTTATCACTTTGGTAACAAGTTGGTATTTAGAAAATAAATAATATTCTAGCTTAACAACGTGGTCAGTGACTCTGCCACAATTCTGCTTGCTGCTTTGCACAAATCTGGATGCAATACTTGTACTCCTTAATCCCTTTTTATACAGCTTAAATAATCAATAGCAAGAATAGCTAAGGGTGATCTACCTGGACCACCTATTGAATGCTCCTGTTAGAGAAAGTGACTGAAAAGCTCAAGAGCAAGTCTGAAGAATGATTAAAAGTTTTGGAATACCTTAAATTTGTGTGTGTGCACACAATGAAAAAAAAAATATATGAAAATTACATTTTCACTCACTTAGATTTTTATGAAGCCCAGTTTTAAAACAAAATCTGTTTTGAGCAAAATTTTAATTTGTTTCAAAATATTCAAACCAAAATGTCATCAAATCAAATTTTTTTTACTTTCTGACACTTTCTATTCAGCTGATGTTACTTCCACTTCCAGTTTGAATTTTCAGTTTACTTTTGCCAATCTTACATTGCATTTCCACATTAAAAACTGCAGTCCCTTATTCCTATATCTTACCAAGACACCTTCTGTATTTCAAAGTACTCCAAGGCCTTTGAAACAAGGGACACACATTAGGATATGTAGGGACAAAGATAACATCTGTCAGAAAGGTATCTTTTACCCTACAAATTTATTGTGCCTCATACAACAACAGATACTGTCAGAAAACCTTAATATAGAGTCAGTAGTATGTATGAAAAAGGGCAATACTGAATAGAAGATCACTGACACATGGCAGACTGATTATGGCAACATTCTGCCTGCTATCATCTGAAATATCAATAGAAAGCTCGATGCTACTGACAGGACAGTTTAGTAAAATTTTACCTAGACTAGTACAGCAAGAATTCGCTGGAGAATTTCTGAATTAATAATACAGCAGTTAACTCAATGATCTAAAAAGTATAATATATGAAAATTTTCCAGAAAAAAATAAATTTAGAATGCAAACTGTAGCAGAAAAGTAAACTATAAAAGGAAATGAGGGTTTCTTTCAGGATGACTATGTATTGCGAATACTTTCCCATAACTAAGAAAGTATTATCTTGTTATAAATTACCCAGGACAGCAAGAAACTCATAATAAATAGAGAAACCACCAATGTATGGCTCAATGAGAGGATAAGGTAGCTTTGACAGTCCTGAAAAGATGAAATTATTTACCCAGCACCTGGCAGGAAAAAGAAAAAAAAGAAAAAATTCACACGGATTTCCTGAAAAACTAAACCACCATCTGGGTCAATGCAATTTTAAAATAAAGGATTAAGGGCTTAACCCAATGCCTGCTGAAGTCCATGGAAGTCTTTAAAGGTCTTAGATTGAGCCCTAAGAGACAGGGAACTGAGGTTAGGGTCTCGGCTTATTTATCTTGTAGCATTTCTACTTGCAGCTGCATGCCTCTTTCTGTATCTGCTTGCATCTTTCACACAGCCCTACTTTTTACCACTTGTCTCCTTAAAAACACCTAGCTGTATCACAGAGAAGAAAATACAGGAAAATAGGATGTATACTACAGATCAAATAGCTAGGCCGGATATGACAACTTGGAAAACTACACAATTCATCATCAGAATGGACAAGATAGTTCTTATAAAATAATTATCCCAAACCTCCTCTAGAAACTGAAACCAGATGAGTCAAAGCTGGGCTTTTCTGTCCCACTGAGCATCCTGGGTTCTCAGGCACACCAAGCCTAGTCAAGCTGAGTAAGAGCCTTTGCCAAGCAAGAGGCAATTATTTTGCTCTAGTCCTACAAAGTAGAACTATCTGGCACCTGTTTACACTTCAGTGCTTCCACTAGTCAGTACTTAGCACTGATCATGCTATTTTGCACATAGACTCGACACTGAGTACACCTGAGCCAGGTGGATCAGCGAAGACAATGTAATAAAAACAAGGGAGCTACAGGTATAGCTCTCCATATACTCCCCATGCTCTATAGTTTTTATTTTGTACTGAATTCTCTGCAAGTTCCTTTGCAGTCCTGTAGCATGGTCCATAAAAGAACTGTACACAAACGGTTGCGTAAGGACACAGTGCCCAACAAAGACCAGGCCAGCCCTTCCACGGGAAATGTCACATATACAGTGTTTTCTGACACAAGGGGATTAAGCAAGTTCATTGGTAATAAGCTGTTAGAGAAACTGTGCTTCTCCTAGACTGGACGAGCCACTACAAAACTGAAAAGTCTTGTGAAACAGAGCATTGTGAAATCTTGTGAAACTAAGCAATGGAAAATTACACAAAAAAATGTATTTTTTACAAATCATACAGTCCCCAGTGCCTCTTTAGCACTATGTTCTACCAGAAAGGTCATAAAGTTGCACCTGTATTGATACACCAAAGCAAAACAAGACCTGACAGGAAAGAACCTGAACAATTTGATTCACAACCACATTACTCCCAATTCATAATGGTGTAACTTTATCACTTTAAAGAGAATTTATGCCAGCATAAAACTGGAGTAACATAGCAGTAAATCAAGCTCAGAATTTAATATTCATGCTGGTTCAGCTCAATTTTATTTAGTGCAGGTGTTCACTTAATTTTGATGATAGAATCTGGGGAGAAGGGGTAGTCTGCTGTTAATTCATTTCTACTGCCTGGTGGTCTCAAGTCACGACAACACTGGTCCTATTTCTGTGTACTTCAAAGATTGCTGAATATATATTTTCTTTTGTCTACAATCTACAATACCTTCACTTAACAACATTTTTTTTTGCTTTGCTACATTTGTAGTATCTCAAAAGCAGCAGCAAAGAATACTAATATAATAATTAAAAGACCACACAGAGGTATCGTAAAAATAAAAATAAAAAGAACAGGAGAAAAGCATGCAAAGAGCTCACAGGAGAGAACAAAGACACAACATCAGGCAGCAGCAGCTTTAACTTGACTGCCAGTTTTCTATGGTGCAATCAAATCCATTGTCTGCAAGCCACAGGTGCACAGCACATTGAACAGACAAAAATGCAATGGGGAGTGATGACAGTTAACTTCTGAGCCCATGCGATATTCATCTCAACATTCATTTATACATCTGTTGTGCTGAATTTTAGTCTTTAATTTCATTTTATTTTTTTTCTGGTTTCAGAAGCATTTGAGCCCCTGAGGAACTGTACCAAAAATGCAGCGTGGTAGAGAGGGTCTGGGCTTTAGGAGGAAGAAATCTATTCGGGAACCTGAAATGTGAAGACAATCTCTGTGTTTATGAGCCAGTTAACCCAACAGTTGTGACTCTGGTGATGGTGGATATTGTCAGTTCAGCTGCAAAGCAGCTACCAAGCAGGATGTTCATCAACTCAATTATCAATAGAAGCATAACAATACAAATATGGATTTTGTGTAGAGTGCAAAAAAAAGGCCATATGGGAAAATTATCAGATGCATCATAATAATGAATGGTAATATTATTATAATGGTTGCTTTCACTGTTTATCACAAACCAGGTCAGTTTGGATTACACTTGGATGATGGTCTTTTGATCTCAGATGTTTTCCCCATCAATAGGGCACTTTTTGAAATTAGATGCAGGCTGACCTC